>NC_142933.1:101984941-101999941 GCF_046866305.1 Octopus bimaculoides
TGTACACACACACACACACACGCACACACACATACACACACACACACACACACACACACACATATATATATATATATATATATATATATATATATATATATATATAAACATATCTGAGATTGGTTTTGGCAATTACCGGCGCAGACCACGACTAACTCAATAGCACCACATGGAAAAGCCGTTTAATTAATTATTTCGGGACACCATGGAGCACTCTAGCAGAGTGAATCAGGGTCACTGAATCAGAGTCATTAAAAACAGACCAGTATTGACTTTGAAGGATCTCAGTCATGTCTTTGGCATCGCTGTCAAGGATTCCGTTTCCGTCAACCAGTGGGCCGATAAAGGGAACTGCGGTCCCATATGTTGTTGCAAAGAGGTAAATGATCTTAGGATTATTCTTGATGTTTTAATAGCCTAGGCTTCCTCTGTCCTGCAGATGTTGCTTCCTTGATTCCAACATTGGTGGAGATGATGTTCATGGTGGTATTTTAGAGTTCTGATTTTGATTCTCTTGATGAGCGCTTTTCGCTGTTTTGGAATCCGGCAACTACTGTTATTATGTGTTGTGAGGATGTGTGTTTTGAGCATATGTGGGTGACTGTGTCCTCAAATATTTGCGTTTGTGTTTGTTGTGGTATTGGAGAAAGCAAGTGAGAAAGGCCTTGACCACATGTAATAAGTCTTGAATGATCGCACTACAGTTTGACTTGTGTAAATTTTTATTATCAAATGGGTGCACTGGAGTTTGTGATTTATGCCAAAGTTTTGGTTGCTGAAGATTCAGGACACAGAGTACTATGTCATGACCGGACAGGCGGGTTCTTTCTACTGTGATGCTATGGATAATATTGCCTTGATAACTTAACATTACAAGCAAGACACTTTGGTTGTTTCTGGTTGCTTCAAGGACGAGCCATGACAGGAAAAAAATTATCCATAAATTTGAAAAGTAACTCTACTGCTGCTTTGCCTGAGCTTGAGTGGAAGGTTTTGATCTAACAATATTAGTGGAACAATCTATAGAGGTTAGGTTAAAGTTGCCCGTCATCAGAATATTTCCTGAATTATATTGCAGGAGGGAAGATTTGATCTTCTCGAGGTACTGTTGGAAATACTGTAAGGGACTTTATACTTGTTGTGTACGGAGACTGATTCGCTGTAGTCGTTGGTGAAGTTGTTCTTGGCACCTGCACTGAAAGACGGATGGAGGAAAACAGCAATTATATCCTTTCTTCGAACTGCCCGATCAGCGTGAATGGTAGTGCAGTCCCTGATTTTCAGTGCAGCCTCTAAATGGTAGTCGTTTAGGTGGGTCTCAGTTAGGATAAAGAATGCCATTGGATGTGAATATGCTGTAATCCAACCCTCAATGTAGGGTATTTTCCATTTTTGAGCCTTGATGGTTGGGTTGATACCTTGGGCATTATGAATAAATATCATTGTTAAGCCAGCACATTCGTTGTATTTCTCCAGGACCAGCACATCATGTTTGGTGTTGTTGTTGTTGCTGTTGCTACTCAGTGGCAGTAGCAAGGGTGATTTTCGTCTTTGGTTGGTAGTAGAGATAGAATACTTCTCTGGATTTCTTTCGCTAAATTCAACATGGCTAAAAAAGCCAATGAAAAGAATCAACAAATTCTCGTCCCGGCTGACCTGGGCCCTCGGAATCGAAGCTTTACTGTTTGAAGAGAATTGTGGAAAACAAACCCCGCTCGAAGGCTTCTGACATTGCAATTTTGTCTAAGAAAGTGTCTCACATATCAGTATAAGCTTGCGTAGTTTGGACGAGCAGCTAAAAGAAAACCTCTGAACCAATTAAAATAAAACAAAAGATTTTGAAAATTCCAGGTGTCTATTTACTTCCTGCATGTCTGTATATATATACATGTACACACACACACACACACATATATGTATATGTGTGTGTGTGTGTGTTTGTGTGTATATATATTTTTAAAGTTTATAGTTTCAGCTTAGAGCTGCGGGCATGCTGATGCACCGCTGTGAAAAGAAGTATCCCGTTACCTTAGCAGAGCGTAGTTCCGATCTACGGACCTCTGGGTTATGGGCCCACCATGCTTCCACTGCGCCACTCTGCTTCACATATGTGTATGTGTATATATATATATATATATATATATATATATATATATATATATATATATATATATATGTATGTATATATATGTATATATATATATATATATATATATATATATAGTATATATATATATATATATATATATATATATATATATATATATATATATATATATGTATGTATATATATATATATATATGTATGTATATATATATATATATATATATATATATATATATATATATATTATATATATATATATATATATATATATATATATATATATATATATATATATATATATATATATATATATATATATATATATATATATATATATATATATATATATATATATATATATATATATATATATATATATATATATATATATATATATATATATATATATATATATATATATATATATATATATATATATATATATATATATATATATATATATATATATATATATATATATATATATATATATATATATATATATATATATATATATATATATATATATATATATATATATATATATATATATATATATATATATATATATATATATATATATATATATATATATATATATATATATATATATATATATATATATATATATATATATATATATATATATATATATATATATATATATATATATATATATATATATATATATATATATATATATATATATATATATATATATATATGTACACAGACACATTTGTGTGCCTACGCGTGGCAGTGTGGTAGGAAACTTGTTTCCCAACTGCATGGTTCCGGGTTCAGTCCCACTGCATACAACTTGGGAATTTTTTCAATTATATCCTCGGGTTTAAGAAGCGCTGTGAGTGAATTTGGTGCATGGAAACTGAAAGAAACCTGTTGAATATATGCATTTTTTCGTGTCCCTTTTTGCCCCAGCCCCGTATCATCCCATAACAACTAATGTTGGTGTATTTATGTCCCCGAAATTTAGCAGTTTGGCAAAAGTGACTGATAGAATTTAAGAAGTAGGATTACAAACAAATCCTGGGATCGATTTCTTCGACTGAATGCGGTGCTCCAGCATTCCCGCAGTCAAATGACGGTAACAAGTGAAAGAATAAAAGCATAAAACAATTTGTGTGTGTGTTTGTTTTTGTGTGTGTTTGTTTTTGTGTGTGTTTGTGAGTGTGTGTGTGTGATTATATCTACATAATTTGCATCAGTCAACCCGAATTTTTTCCTCTTTAAGTCCTTTAATTTGGAAGCTCGAAGTGTATACATCATGTTCTGCTTATTGTGAGAGATTACATTTTCATATGTATGGAAGCAAATTGAGGAGATCTTAAATACAACTTTAAATTGAAATTCTTTACAATGACTTTTTTTTAAAGAATCGACTCGTTGTTAGCTTGATATAACCGCGACAAAACTTGCTCATTTCCAAGTCGGTATAGTAGACAAATATGTGTGTGTGTGCGTGTGTGAGGGTCGGAGCAGGGGTGTTTTGTGTCTGTCTTTAATATGACATAAAACCCGATAATGTAATATAGAATAAATAATCGCCGGTATATATAATATAACCAATGACCCTGGCGCTAGTAATTTCAAAAAATCTCAAACCAACGGAGACAGTTGAGAAAGACAACCTTGATAACCATTGTAAAGCTTCAAATACCCTCCTGATCCCGCAGCCTAGCGTTTTGTCTTCATGCGATCGTATTTAAGATCCCTAATCCCACTTGGAGTTTATGCTTAATCCTGTGCATATCTAGCACGCAGGCAAGCTACACGGTTACACCTAACTATCAGTAATGCACATACTTAGCAACATTCTAATAACATTATATATTTACGCATGCATGCCAAAGAGACGCCTTAGCTGCACAACCATGTACACTAACATGTATCGCAAACCTAACTTGTCAAATATAGTAGCCAGACACCAATGAATATACACACTTAAGTATGCATTAGCTACATGTTAACAAAAGAATCATACATGTGTCACTGCTGATGGCTGTGTATTTCATGCATTTACAAAAGTCACGCATGCGTACGTAATAAACAATTTGAATTATTTTTCTCAGTTTCTACTCCCACGGTTATCATGTTTGAAGCTGAAAAACATAAGTTATTCGTTCCGCCGGAGGGTGGGGGGTCTTTCACTAACGAGCGTTACCCCCACATACACACACTCAGGCAACATACAGACACCCACACAAATACATCCACATATATTTGTGTGTATATAAGCACGTACAATATGTATGCATGTATATATATATATATATATATATATATATATATATACTCACACACAAACCCATGCGCACATTAACAATAAAGTGTTTTCCAATTCTCTTTATAACCACGATCGCTTCGGTTACATATGAGATGTGTGCCTCATACGTTCGTGCGTATGTGTGCATACATACATGTATACATACATACATACATATAGATATACATATATGCATATATATATATATATATATATATATATATATATATATATATATATATATATATATAGATATATAGATATATGTTTATATATATGTCGGCATATAGACACAGATATCAGTATTAGCATATGAATTCATTTATGCGTTTACGTGTATTACGTATGTGTATACATTAACCGACGTATATGTTCATTTTCTCTCATAACTTTGATATAATTTTTTACGAAGTATTTGTTATCAGTAATTTCCACTAATACGAAATTAGAACTTCTCGTTATCTATGGCTACAGACGTTTCTGCAATAGAATCCGGCAATTACAAAGGTGTCTTGTGGCGGTAATTGTCACTCAAAATTCATTAAGTTTGTTGGTGTTTTTTTACTTTTTTAGATTGTCTTTTCAAACTTCCGGTATCGATAACATAATTGCCACTCAAGTTATGAAAGTCGATGTAAATGACTGAAGCCTGGCATATACTGTGTCTCGGTTTACGGAGGTAGAACTTTCATTGTTAAGACGAAGAGACAATGAGAATTAGAGATCATATTAGTGTGTGTGTGTGTGTGTGTGTGTGTCCGTGAGCGGGAGATTGATTGTGTACGGAGAGCGAAGAGCGAGGAATGTAAGGAAATGTAGAATGCTGTTAGTAAATGAGAATTTTCTAAGTATTTTTGTTACCTTAGTAAACGTAACCATGGTTTCTCTGTACTTATTGTATATTAATAAAAGGATTTTGTTTGGAAACTAAAAAATAAAATTAATGCAATGTAAAATAATTGCAATAATTAATTGGTATATAAGAAAACCATCTTCATATAGTGTGGTACTGAGCATTTTTTTTTTCAAGCCAATATCATCTCAATATTAGCCGTCAAGCTGGCAGAAATGTTAGCACACCAGGCAAAATGCTCAGCGGTATTTCGTCTGTCTTTATGCTTACGGACTGAGTTCAAATCCCGCCGATATCGACTGATCCCCTCCACTAAAACCATCTCAAAAGAGAGAGAGAGAGAGAACATGAGAACAGAAGTATGTGGCATAAATTTCTGTAATTGTTTGAAATTTTAACGATGTCACCAATTTTGTGAGAGAAGTTAAATGGAATACATCGACCCCTGTTCTCAATTCCTACTTCAACTTTAGAAGGATAAAATCGACCCCGGTGGGTATTTGAACTCAAAGCGTAATCTCAGAAGGAATGCTGCTCAGTATTTCTTGCGACGCTATTTACGACACTGCCCGCTAGTTACCTTCGTATAGATTTTAAATATTAGCTTCAGCTTTTGCCACAAGGCCAGTAATTTTGGCTGAGGTGGTAAATAGATTAAATCAACCCCCGTACTAAACTGGTACAAAATCAACATCAGCGGAATTTGAACTCAGAATATAACGACGGAAATATTTCGCCCTGCATTTTGTTCGGCATTCTAACGTTTCTGCCAACTCACCGTATTACAGAGACTAATATATTAACAAATATTCTTTTTAAGGTTTATTGAATATGTATAATATAAACCTTATTACCATATCTATGGGTGATGGAGGGTGTCAGAGATTCTTTAATATAATTAACGATATGTTTAACTTATATTATGAAGAGACATTTCCTATTTGATTAAATATGTAATTTATGAATAAACAATTATCTGACGCAACTTCTGGTTACCATGTTTACACTTTTCTAAATGTAAGCTGTTTCTATTTAAACTTACGCGCATCAAGGACGTTATATATACATTTAGATGTTATTTACATTATCAAACTGACATTATGGTGAGAAAAATATCTAATGGATTACAGCGCATTTCATACTATATATGTTACTACATCCTCAAAATTTGCAGAAATGTAAAGACGAAATTAACACTTTCATTGTATGGAACTAAATTTTCTTCAATACTGTTAAGGACTAAGAGCAGAATAACACAACGTGTTATCGGATGTACGTGATAGATTTCATTATTTTAATATTTTAATTGCAATTTTATTAATGTTTACAAAAAAAAACAATACTGAATACTAAACTACGTGGCTGTGAGGTAAGAAGCTACCTTTTCAACCACGTGTTTCCGAGTTCAGTTTCATTACGTGGCACCCTGTGACAAGTGACTTCTCCTATAGCCTTTGCACACCCAAGTCAGACGTGCCTGTGTGTATGTATGTGTGTGTTTTTGTGCATGTGTGCATGTGTGTGAGTGTGTGTGCGTGTCTGTGAGTGTATCTTTCTGTCTGTGTTTGTCCCTCACCATCGCTTCACAGTCGGTATTGGTTTGTTTACGTTCACGTAACTTAGCGATTCAGCAGAAAATGATTGATAGAATAAGTACCATTTAAAAAAAAAAAATTGAGGTCGATTCACTCAACTAATTATTGTTTAAGGCGGTGCTCCATCATGACCGCATTCTAATGAGTAAAACGAGCAGAAGATAAAGAGAAATAAGTAGTTTCGCCTTTTAATGCCTGTTTTAAAATTGATCACATTTTGACTTGTTCAGATTTTGAAAAGAGAGAGATGATGTTTCTGTAGATACGTCGTGACGTCGCGAATTTAAATCTACCTAATTATATAAGATGTTCATTTATATAAGATTAATGCACATTATTTTTAAATCGTTATCAGTTGCCTAATGAAATTGAATTGCTGAAATGTATTAAGTATTTTTAGCAGAAGATCTTAAGGTGGATTTAATCACTAATAAATATACACTTTTCTACTCTACGCACAAAGACCGAAATTTTGGGGGAGGGGGTATGTCGATTAGATCGACCTGAGTGTTCAACTGGTACTTAATTTATCAACCCCGAAAGGATGAAAGGCAAAGTCGACCTCGGCGGAATTTGAACTCGGAACGTAACGGCAGGCGAAATACCGCGAAGCATTTCGCCGGTGTGCTAACGTTTCTGCCTGCTCGTCGCCTTCTGGCGTGCTAACGTTTCTGCCAGGTCGCCGTATTCCAGCGTGCTAATGTTTCTTGCCAGCACGCCGCACTTCCGGCGTGCTAACGTTTCTACCCGCTCGCCGCCTTTACTAATAAATATATTATAAGAGTTAAGTACCTAAATATAAATTGTAAAAATACTCTCAGTTACGTCACCCATTCACTTTCCTTATTAAATTAATTTCCGAAAGGCTTTCCGCAACGAACAAAAAATACATACGAAATCTAATTCCTATATCATTTATAGTAAGATAAAACTTAATAGTATTAAAGTAACATATCAATGTAAATAACTATTGAGTAAAATTATGTATGTGTGTATAAATGCTGTTAGTGAGAAAGACGGTGAAAGACATTGCTTTTCATAGTCCATCCTGATAACGGAATTTAGCAACACCGACATTATACTATTTATTACACAAATCTGCTTGAGATGCAACAGTGTATTAAGTGTAAATAATTATTGACAATTTATATTATTTTTGCGGTAAATCAATTAACATCTATAATTATTTAATTTCAGATCATCAAACCAAATATACATTTGAAAAACTCAGCTTTGCTGTATTACGATAATCCAAAATATACATCTAACTTATTCTATACTGACGAGATTACATGTAGGAGAAAACGGCATGCTATCAGAAAATCTCACCAAAATCTCATCAGTTATTTACATTATTGTATAATCTCTTATGAGAATACAATAATATTTTAAAATAAATAATAAATGCCTAAATAATTACTACTACTACAACAACTACTACTACTACTACTACTACTACTAGTAATACTACTACTACTACTACTACTACTACTACTACTACTACTAATAATAATAATAATAATAATAATAATAATAATAATAATAATAATAATAATAATGATAATAATAATAATAATAATAATAATAATAATAATAATAATAACAACAACAATGATAATAATAATAATTTATGTACATAATGTATGTACCAAAAATATCTTAGAATATAAATTAGAAAGAAAGGAACGGTTGGGTGGGAAAATAACAGGTAAAAAGAATATAGAGTTAGTAGCTTTTTAAACAATTGTATACACATTGCTTGTCTTCAGCATTTACGTATCGTTTCGTGTATCACGCGTAGATACGTGTGTTACGTAGATATTTGTACCGCATAGATATTTAAATACATTTGCTGGTAGAAATATCATGTATATGTCTTATCTATTTATGTATGTATGTATGTATCTCTGTCTGTCTGTCTGTCTCTCTCTCTCTCTCTCTCTCTCTCTCTCTCTCTCTCTCTCTCTCTCTCTATATATATATATATATATATATATATATATATATATATATATATATATATATATACACACATATATAATATGTATATAGATATATATTTCGATAGATAGATAGCCGAGTCGTAGTTATGAAGTCATTGCAGATTTTCGATATACCTATATATGTATATATAAGATTCAGTTGAATTCGGTACTTAAGTTTAGGCACTTCGTAAAGTCGGAATAATATACACACACAATAATATTATGGAAATATCAACTTTGGTACAGAAGTACCGCCAAAATAATATTCTTGCAGTGCATGTAGAGAACTTGTCCCAGCTAAGTATATAATCTGCTCTTAAGCTTTCAGACTTTTGTATGATATTATTAATGCAGACCATAATATCCTTCAAAATTTGCGAAGAGAATATTCGAGGAGAGGTGAATACAATATACATAAGAAAAAATTGAATAACATGTGTCAACCTATTACCGCCGTTTCTAACGACTATACACATATACATATTGATGGTACCTTTCTCTGCCTAATAGTCAGCTATGTATCATATTTGTAAAGAAACCAGAAACGCTTCGTAACTTACGGAAAGAAAGCTGTTATGGAAAACTCGTTGTATCATAGTAACTGTATAATAATATATCATAATAATATATATTCTCCGATTTTAAGCGACAATTTTTAAATGCAAACAAATGGCAGAAAACTGATGAGCTAACCTCACCCAGGATCGTACCC
Source organism: Octopus bimaculoides (assembly GCF_046866305.1). NCBI lineage: Eukaryota > Metazoa > Mollusca > Cephalopoda > Octopoda > Octopodidae > Octopus > Octopus bimaculoides. The sequence continues at coordinate 101,994,478 of NC_142933.1, forward strand.
ACAAATCAACGCTAACACGACTCCTTGAGCATCGGATTAGGTCAAGCGCCCAAGCATCAAATTCAGCCAAATTTAATGAATACATTCTTAAATATAAACAAATCCTTTGTGAGTTACGGAAAGAAAGCTACTATGGAAGACTCATATATCTGATAGTATTTCTACATATTCTCTGTTCTCTAAATTCCCACCCCTTCTGTGTTCGAGAAGAAAATTACAGCAGCATTAAATTAATTCGACGGAACATGAGTAAAACTGACTGCATGAATTTCGATATTTGTTCTGTGTATTTGCACTCTGACGACAACATATACGAAATCGCTGCTGCATCTTTGCATCGGCAATGTTTTGCCCTTTGGTATTTCCGAAGATATGTAATTCGGATGCATGCTTAACTGTAATAATTAGTTGCAGTCATATAATACAGATAATCATGCTAATTCTTGCGCCGTACATGCAGAGTGGAGTGATCAAACGTTTCTAATGTAACCTATACATGTAAGCCCTAAAAGTATTTAAATTCTTATGTAGTACGATGAATAATTATCAGCATCATACAATTATAGTAATACAGGATATTCAGTGTGTTATACAAAAACAATAAATCTATTTATGAAAATATATTGCTATGCCGTGATAGATGTCTAGTCATACAAGAACAGACATTGTCTAATTATGTGTGCTAATTATAAATGTGTTAATTAAGGTCTACTACATGTCTTCATATATTGTGAGATGGAAATTAACCGGTTAAAAGTATTTAATTAATATTCTAATTTGAAATATAGGGAAGGGATACTAAAGCAAATTATTTCATAAATTCTGAAATCATAGTGGAATTGAGAAGACGGGAAAAGAAATTAATAAACAGTAGTCTAATTACGAAATGAACTGGATAAAATACTTGCATATTCAATATGTCTTCCTTAAGCTCTGGGCAGATATTAGAGTAGAAAATTCCACAAATTAAAGAAGTAAAAATGAAAATTCCAGTTAAATAAAGGCAAGTAATATTAAAATGAAGAATGAATTATTAACTTAAAGATTTGTGTCAAAATGCTAGTTGAAGTAAATCTAGCAACATATAATGAACATTTATTCTTTAGAATATATAATAGGAAGCTTACATGGTAAATTATTATATTTTGTAATATGCCTGATTTGAAGAATTCAAATGATAGTATATATGTATGTTTTACCACTATGGTTGTTCTTTTCCACAGTTTGTCAACTGTTCCAGGTTCGTTTATGTACCCGCAACTTAGCGGTTCAGCATGGGTGTTCTATAGAATAAGAATCAGGCTTAATAAAAGTAACCTGGTGTCGATTCGTCCGACCAAATTCTTCAAGGCTGCGTCTCATATTGACCTCAGTTCAATGACTGAAACTAGTAATAATAATGATAAAAATAGTCTAAAGAATCTGGCGGTTCCCGGTTTACTAAATAATCTGCGCTGGAAGCGGAATGTACATGGCTGACTATTAGGCATAGAAAGGTACCATCAATATAATTCTTTAGTGATATCAGTGTGAGACCGTGTGCGCTCGTGTTTATGTGTGAGTGTGTGTGTATGTGTGTGTGTGAGGCAGGGCTGTGTTCTTTGCATTGCAGGTACAATATATCTCGTCGACTTTATTATCCTGTGATCGCATTGCCATCGGATGCTGTAAACCTGGCGTATAAACTATAGCATTTAATAGACAGGGTACTTCTATAAGGCAACTGGTAGGTTTCTAACAGTTACAGGTCCTAGTGTGTGTGTGTGTATCTGTGTATGTGTGTATCTGTGTATGTGTGTGTAATTGCGACTAATATAGCGTGCGATATTTGAAGCGATGGCATCACAATTAAATGTGAGAATGTGCTTCATCATGCCTATGGTTTATAAGATTTCTTCTTCCTAATTAGCGTCATGAATCTATGGCACATCTTAGTAGAAATTCCTAGTTTCAATGAAGTTTGTCTTTCCCTTCTCTTTCTGCTTTTCCTGTGGGTTTGGGGATATGTGTATGCATGTATATATGTATTTATTTATTTATGTATGTATGTATGTATGTATGCATGTCTCTTCTATATTTTAATTATTATAAATCTTCCACTGAGGAGGGACCGATTTTCAACAAAGACACAATGCTTCATCTTTGGGATGCAGTTAACCCATGCAAATTCACATTTGGAAATTGCGACAAGTCTTGCACATTTTTATATTTTTACTGTTCCATTCAGAGATTCGACTTGAAAGGTACGAATCAGTCGGTCAATTTCTCTTCCGGAAAATCCCAGTTAATCCAGATTCTGCTGTAAGCATTTGCTAGCGTTCCAGACTATGAATATGAATTTATAGTCTGGATATAAAAGATGGAGGTTTCGAAGCGGTTGTCCATAGATATCCTCCTTTTCTTTCATCTGCACAGAGATATTTATATGTGCAGGGCCGCAGACTCTTTGATAGCCCATACTCTTGCCCGTCTGTTCCAAACAACAATATCCAGCCCGCTATGTTTAAACTTGACAGAAGTCCTGATGGGATTATTCCACCAGTATTCCATGAGTTGGTGTTTATGAATGTATTCCATAACACAGGGATTTTCTATGTATGTAGGGATGTATATATTGTTGTATGTATGTATTGATGGATGGAGGGATGCACGCATGCGTTGATATATATGTATTATTCAAATTTCAATTTTGAGATATTTTAAAATTTAATCCGCTATAGTTTCAAACAAATTTTGTTCTAGAATTTTTAATTAAATTTACATGACATTAATGCGTCGTAATTTCTATTATTTGCGCACGTTTGTATGTTTTGTAATTATTGTTATTTATTCAATGCCGCTGCTCTTGTCATGTAAGAGAAGACTCCGCGGAAAGAATTGCTTTACTCTATATAAACATTCATATTTACCTGAATTCCTAATAACATTTCTTTAAGTATATCTACCGCCATTATTTTTTCCCATGTACAAACAAACGCAGTTGATTCTATTAAGCAACGCTGAGCACGAGATGGATTTCTGAAAACAAATTATTTGAGAGAATAGAAAATAGAAAATTATGCAACGTGTGTCTGCAAACATAAATGCCGTTCATGATGTTTGTGCAATAGATTTATTATAAAGCGTTAACAGTTCTAGCTTAATGCAGTTGTATTTCTGATAGAGATTTACGTTCTTTCGGCTCATAATCCTTTTCTGGTGGAGAGTTATGCGATACACGATTAGAGTTAATTAAATTCCAGACCATTATAGCTTCAATGGTTGTGTTTATTCAGTTAAATTCATTTCAAAACGCTATATATGTCTGCAAAATAAATAGATACATCAATAAATAACGACAACAAAAGCAACAACGGCAATAATAATAACAACGACGCTACTACTACTACTACTACTACTACTACTACTACTACTACTACTACTACTACTACTACTACTACTACTACTAATACTACTACTACTAATAATAATAATATTAATAATAATAATACTACTGCTGCTGCCACTATTGCTGCTGCTACATCTACTACTACTACTACTACTACTACTACTACTACTACTACTACTGCTGCTGCTGCTGCTGCTGCTGCTACTGCTGCTGCTACTACTACTATTACTATTACTACTACTACTACTACAGGTACTAATAATAGTAAAAATAATAATAGAATTAATAATGATAATAATAATGATGATGATGAAGATAATAGTAATAATAATAATAACACAAATAATAATAATAATAATAATAATAATAATAATAATAATAATAATAATAATAATAATAATAATAATAATAATAATAATAATAAGAGAAATAATAATAATAATAATAATAATAATAATAATAATAATAATAATAATAATAATAATAATAATAATAATAATGATAATGAAAATAATAATAATAGAAATAATAATAATAATAATAATAATAATAATAATAATAATAATGATAATAATAATAATAATAATAATAATAATAATAATAATAAGAGAAATAATAATAATGATAATAATAATAATAATAATAATAATAATAATAATAATAATAATAATAATAATAATAATAATAATAGAAATAATGATAACAACAACAGCAGCAACAAACCAACAAACATAATAATAATAACACTAATGATGATCATAATAATAATAATAATAATACTAATACTAATGATAATAATAATAATAATAATAATAATAATAATAATAATAATAATAATAATAATAATAATAATAACAATAACAATAATAATAATAATAATAATAATAATAATAATAATAATAATAATAATGTATATAATTATGAAAATCTTTTGACAGAGAAAGAAAATGCATTTGACAAACATTCTAAAATATGCTTGCAAATACGTTTCGTTTATTATTTTATTTTTATTTTTGCAAACCCGATTTCATATTTTATTTCAAATGCTGTGAGATTTTCTTGTTTTCTCCATTTGTTTCCGTCATTATTTTTTGTGGGTTTTTTGTGTTTTGTTTCGTTTGAGAAGGAAATTAATTTAATATAAACAGCACATATTTCAAAATAATAGCAAAAGAAAAAAATAATAACGAATGATGCTAATAATAAGAATAATAGCTGGAATAGTAAAGTGAATAGCAAACGGTAAAGGAAGAATGATGGAAATGAAGATTCGAAGGATGAGGATGAGGAAGAGGAGGAGGAGGAGGAGGAGGAGGAGATGAAAAAGAAGGAGATGAAGAAGAAGAAGAGGAAGAAGAAGAAGAAGAAGAAGAAGAAGAAGAAGAAGAAAAGTAAGAAGAAAAAGAAGAAGAAGAAGAAGAAGAAGAAGAAGAAGGAAAAGGAGGAGAAGGAGGAGGGAAGAAGACGGAGAACACAATGAAGAAAGAGAAGGAGGGGCGGAAGAAGAAGGAGAAGAAAAAGAAGGAGAAGAAAAAGAAGATGCAGAAGAAAAGAAGGAGAAGAAAAATGAGAAGAAAAAGAAGAAGGGAAACGAGGAGAGGAAGAAGAAGAAGATAAAAAGGAAGTAAAAAAGAAGTAAAAAAAGAGAAAAAACAGAAGTTGATGACGATCATGATGATGATGGAATAAAAGAAAAGAAAGAAAGAAAGAAAGAAAGAAAGAAGGAGAAGAAGAAGAAGTAGAAGAAGATGATGATGAAGAAAAAGAAGAAGATGATGAAGCAGATGATGATGCTGATGTTGATGATGACGACGATGATGATGAGGATAATGAAGATGATGATGATGATGATGATGATGACGATCATGACAAAAAAGAAGATGAAGAAAAAGAAGTTGATGGTGATGATGATGATGATGACAAAAAAGAAAAAAAGAAGAAAAAAAGAACAAGAACAAGACAAACAAAAAAAAGGAGAAGAGCAACAACAACAGGGACATCAAGAAGAAAAAAAGAGACGATGAAGGCGAAGTAAAACACAATAAAAGATGAAGAAATAATAAAAGAAGGGGAAAG
>NC_142933.1:102004941-102022441 GCF_046866305.1 Octopus bimaculoides
TATATATATATATATATATATATCATTATTATCGTTATTATTATTATTGTTATTATTATTATTATTATTATTATTATTATTATTCAATGCGCACCCTGTAATTTAACTCGCTATCTTGGGGCTAGTAGCCCTTAATCATTACGCTCTATGCCCGTGGGCATACATATCCTTATCTTAGAATCGAAGCCTGCACCTTTCATGTTCTATGCAAAAGCTTCGTTTAATACAGAATATACCAATTTCTCCCCTCACCAAGCGAAAGTTGGATAGATGGAGAGCATACTAAACACGGGAGACAACGTTGACGCCACTCAAGTCTACTAACGTCAGACGATTCCTCTTGCAACTTACACATTTAATATTAGTGATGAAACACTTAATTCTATCAAGGATTTTCAATTAAATTCTAATACATCTTCATACAGACTGATATTTAAACAAGTGTACGTTCGATTAATTCTTTCTTATTCAAACGGTTCCAATCGTAGATGTGCGGCTGAGCTGGTGTACTGATTTAATATATTTTCCTTCAGTTTTGCTCTCGTTTTATGGCTGAAATTTGATCTATGATTCAGTTTGTAAAGCTGATCTTCCCCCGGCATATCCTTGAATGGATATGCAATGTTTTCTCTTTCTTTTTCTTTTTGTTTCCGTAATATTTCTGTTCAGCAGAGAACCCTTTTATATTTCTGATTTCTTTAGGTAGACAGCTGGACAACAGAGTATCTTTAAATATCACTGCTACAATACAATCTTACTGTTCGGGATTTCGAGCTCTATACTGAAGTTTGCAACATGTCTATCCAGGATTTTTCATACGTATATTATAGGATATCTGAGTCATAGGCGTTCAAAAGAATAGAGACAAACAGCAGTGAGCCGATCTCGGTAATTAAGGCTTTTAACCATAGTTATTTTACTGGCGAAGCAGGATGTGTTTGGAGATCAATACCGTTATGAGTAATCTAATCTGCTCAGAACAAATGTCTACGATCGTGTTGGAAATTTTAAGAGAATCGCCAACAGACAACAGTTATATCTTCCGGCCTTCGTCTCGTAACTAGTACATCATATCTTCCAAAATATGTTTCGCGTTTACGAACCGAATGTTAAGTTGAAGACAAAATAAAAACATGGAGAATGGGAATGTCTAACGCTCCCAGAAGAACGTCCATGTGACAAGTGAAGAAGATTTCATTAACAATGACCTAAGTGACATTCAAGGTATTAACCTCCTGTGTGACAGGACATTTCATGGAGAGATTAGATTATGGCATTTGTTGAAAGTACTGCTACAACACAACCCTGAAGCAGTACTTCAAAATTATATTTGTATATCCCAATATTGGGGTATATATAAGCGTTTTAAAACAACCACCCACCATTTTCTTGTAATTTATGCTTTAAAATTTACATGCACATTTAAAATCCTCCCTGACTAATCCTATGAAAAGAGTGGGTAATAACTATAGACTGCGATATTTTGCAATGCGCATGATCAGATGTTGAGGTACAAATGAATTGACGTATACAGATATGGCAATGTGACACCTTGGTAACATTGTGAAATGAGAGGATTTATTTTTGTTCCGCTGTTTTGGGGTTTACTTTTAATTCTCTTTTTCTAAGTAATGTTCCTGTGCAAATAAAATTTTTTTTCTAAAGCTAAAAAGTCGTATACGACTAGTTATAGACAATAGTTTAAATGCAAAAACAGTTTGTTTCCTTTGGATACTAGGACAAGTGTCACTGAAATATTAATTCTATATGCAACATTTTTGTTCGTTATTTATATCTTATTCAGAAAGGAAAAATATGAATAAAAATGTTCATCTTTAAAACCAATTGCCGAAGGTCGTTAAATTCATTTTGTTTTCCACACGCAATAGTTGTCAAGAAAAGCACCGGCTAATAGTTATGGAACAATAATTTTGTTTCACTAAAACCACATACACTCACAAATATACACACATAGGCACACACACAACACACACACACACGATCACACACAAACACAGATACACAACGCACGTATACACGCACACAGACAAAACCACATAACACACACATACACACATATAACACACAGAAGCATATACACGCACAGACATACATGCACGCACTCATATACACATAAAACAAATACACGCATATACACGCTCACGCACACACGCAATCCCATGCACGCATAACATACACATGAACATACGTCACACACACACACACACACACACACACACACACACACACACACACACACACACACACACACACACAATGTACCCATGGAATTATTTCAGTTAGAAAAATGTTTAATATCTCATGTGTGATACGCAACAGAAACAGTATCGCATTCAATTCACCACTTTTTGTATTAACTTCATGCGAAGGCATGTTTCATGCGCAAACTCACTGCTTTAATCGCCCGTCCATGGACATGCTGTGTTTAAAACTATTATATATATATATATATATATATATATATATATATATATATATACATATATATATATATATATATGTATATATATATATATATATATATATATATATATATATATATATATATATATATATATATATATATATATATATATATATATATATATATATATATATATATATATATATATATATATACATATATATATACATATATATATATATACATATATATATATATATATACATATATATATATATATATATATATATATATATATATACATATATATATATATATATATATATATATATATATATATATATATATATATACATATATATATATATATATATATATATATATATATATATATATACATATATATATATATATATATATATATATATATATATATATATATATATATATATATATATATATATATATATATATATATATATATATGTGTGTGTGTGTGTATGTATATATATATATATATATATATATATATATATATATATATATATATGTATGTATATATACATTACAAGGAAACGAATATCGTCCCGAACAAATACTAGTGAGGACGCTGGACGCATCTCTGCTTTTCTGGGAGTCGTCATTTGTGTGCACTCACAGCTAGCTACATCCTTAAACAAAATTTGTCGACTCCGACTAATACCTAATACAGAAGTAGTAGTAATAGTAGTAGTAGTAGTAGTAGTAGTAGTAGTAGTAGTAGTAGTAGTAGTAGTAGTAGTAGTTGTTGTAGTAGTAGTAGTAGTAGTTGTAGTAGTAGTAGTATTAGTAGTTGTAGTAGTAGTAGTAGAAGTAGTAGTAGTAGTAGTAGTAGTAGTAGTAGTAGTAGTAGTAGTAGTAGTAGTGTGGGAGCAGTCAGTGTAACAAGGCGTCTCTGCATTCACCATTATTTGGAGATTCCCTACTCCAGGTGTATGACACCTTTGCCCTATTCAGACGAAGAAGCATCCAGCCAATGGGTCTGCTTGGGTGGACGTTTCTGGTGAGAGCATTACAAGTTTGGTGAGCAAATCCTTCCTCGACATATTTTAGTCACCCTTTACGACAAGCAGAGGAAACTTTTGGTGTATGCTTCGACATGCCGCCCCCACTATATCACTAGCAGCGGGAAATCAAGTGGTTTGCTCAAGAACACAAGTTCTCCGCCCGGTCCGGGATCGGAACCCTCGAAATGGTGAACGTGAGTGCAAGATATAATCCATTTGCCCGCGCGCGTTCAACAATTTTGGAAAGAGTAATTAAGCATCCACGAATGTTGTGGATAACAATACTAAATATCCAATGCTATCAGTTTTAGATTAAAATACTCCTATGTTTATCATACTTAATGTAAGCACATTGGTCAAAGGCAAATTACTGGCGTATTCGCACGAAGATAATGTCTATTACGGATATGCTGTATTGAAACAGATAGCCGGTTGTGACAACAAGACCCGTCCATCACGAGCGAGGTGAGGGTCTACGCACAATTGCGGGACCTCCGACTTTCGTGGGCGAGCCACCCGTCCAGGGGGAACAACCACGCGCTCTTCTGTACCAACAAACGCTACGATCGCGACCGTACCTGTACGCCCGGTGTATTTGTGTGGGATGGTGCCACCGGGGCCGCCAGGTAGCCGTACCGGTCCGGGATCGATGCCGATGCAGATCCTCCCTGTCCATACTTTCAACACTCATACATGCAGAAGTTGCTTTGACGTTAGTCAAAGTTGTTTGTGGATACATACATACATACATGCATACATACATAAATACATACATACATACATACATACATACATATATATATATATATATATATATATATATATATAATTATATATATATATATATATATATATATATATATATATATATATATATATATATATATATATATATACGTACTCTCTTACACACGCGCTTCTTCGTTTTGGGATCACTACTACTTTGTTATCTCCCCTTCTTCTTAACTCTCCTGTGTTCCTTTCTGTGGAAGACCGTAGGCTCGGTACCTTAAATACTTTTTCAATTCCTGAGCGTTATACTAATACATCTGCTTGCATTCTACACCATTTGTCTTCGTTTTTTGTTTTTTTCTCTGTGAATTCTCCCTATATATATTTTTTTTCTTTCAACACACCACCTCCCTAAATGATGTTCTGGTACGTTGCCAATCCGGCTTCATACATTCCATCACTTTTGTGCAATTAGTATGTGATGTGTAAATGTATTTCTCGGCGCAGTCACACATTTTTTTTTTTGTTCTGGCGTTGATGAGAAACACAAAAGAGATTACAACTTGAAACCATAGATTCTCTAACCAGATTATTAGTTTACAATTGTTACTAATTAGTAAACATTAAAATTTTTCGGCAACGGAAGATATCACGTAAAATGTGTGCTACTAATTGTCTATTTAAGTAAGACAAAATTACTTTCCTCATTGCAAGGGCAAATATGTACTTTAGTTGTTTGTTATTTATTTTGTTTTAGCAAGGCTTGAAGAACCTTGCCTGTTGTTGCTTTTTTTTATATAAATATAGAACATTGAATTAAAATTATATGGTTCAGCTAGACACAAAAAAGCACATGCGCACACGCATTCATACTACACCCGCACTCAAACACACACACACACATGCATACACACACATTACAACTATACGCACATACATACACTTGTATTCAAGCACGCACACAGACATGGGCACAGATAATCACACACATATATATGCAAGCATACAGATCGTTCCGTAAGTTTGTTTATGCGTTTCTGTTCACGAATTGTATCATTGATTTCTCTATTTGTATATTACTGAAACAATTAACGGGTAAAAGAGTAGTAACACGATATATTATGGTCACGACCTAACAGATCGAATTGATTTTATTGAGCATGATATCGAGTTAACTCTGTGCTGAACAAAGCGAAAAAAAATGCAGAATATACATGCGCAAAACATGTTATGATGTACATAATTGCGCACGCAAATGCACACAGACGCCTTTATATATTATATTATAGTATATTATATCATATTATATATTAAATACTCCATGAAACCTATATTGTTAACGGTAGTATAATCCAACGGAATATATGTCTAACTTCTTATCTTTTGAAAATGATTACGTGATATATATACTAATCGGAAAATAACATAATTTGTAAACCTAGCTGTGAGAAAACCGGAAAAGATTTGGAGAATTACCTTACTAATTACCGGTATATTATATTATATTATATTATATTTTTGATATTATATATATATATATATATATGTGTATAGATATATATATATATATATATATATATATATATATATATATATATATATATATATATATATATATATATATATATATATATATATATATATATATATATATATATATATATATATATATATATATATAATATAAATATATATAATAAAGTAAAGTTGTGGAATACCGTACGAGTGGAAATGTATATGAAAGAAGGTTTGAAAATGCACTTATTTTTTAAAAATATTTATTTACTTAACCGGTTTCACTTTTTCAGAAAAAGATTATCAAAAGACTTTGAGAATAATAAAAAATGTTAAAAAACAGTTTGAGAATTAAAATGCATATATACATTCTTTGATGATAAAATATATTTAAAGTATAAAGCTTTATACTTTAAATATATTTTATCATCAAAGAATGTATATATGCATTTTAATACTCAAACTGTTTTTTAACATTTTTTATTATTCTCAAAGACTTTTGATAATCTTTCTCTAAGAAAGTGAAACCGGTTAAGTAAATAAATATTTTTAAAAAATAAGTGCATTTTCAAACCTTCTTTCATATATAAATATATATATATATATATATATATATATTTTTTTTTTTTGAGACCCCCATTGGTCATGACTAACCATGAGATTGCACCTAGAAAGGTACCCTCCGGGGCACAAGTCCCGGCAAGGTTGTTTATGGAAAACCTCCAGTCCCCCATGCATTCCGGCCTCCCCTCTCCACGCCACCAGTGTTATCTAAGGGAAAGGTAAAGGCCGATACCGCTTGGCACCTGTGGCGTTGCGACTCATTTCTACAGCTGAGTGAACTGGAGCAACGTGAAATAAAGTATCTTGCTCAAGAACACAAGACGCAGCCCGTTTCGGGATTCGAACTCACAACCTCGCGATCGTAAGCTCGACGCTCTAAAACTTTCAGGTGCTTTGAAGAAGTCGTCGTCCACAAAGCGCTAAACGCTGTGAAGTGGTGGACAAGCAAAATGTCTACACTGATAACGAAAGGTTGATTATGTTTACAGCACAAGTGATTGATTTTAATTCATGATGGAATATAATCTTACACGTGCATCGCTGTGGCTTAGTAGCAAATTGTTCATATTCTATTTCTATACAGACGTCGATTGGCGATACGATTCGTCCCGGACTGATTTTGGTACATGATGTTGATAAACCACAAAAATGGCAAAATATCGATATCCATCGCTCCTGGAAGGGACGAGCGGCAAGTCATCAACGCTATGTGGGACCGATAGTGTGTAGAACACTAGCGCTGCTTTCAGTTCCTGATTGAATCCATAGATACATACATTCATGTATACATACATTCATATATACATGCATACAAAAATACCCTGTTGTTGATGTTGAAATTCCAATGAAGGAACCTTGGATCTAGGTTAGAAACCAGTTCTTTCTCTATTGGCAAGAAATCTTGAAATAAAATGAATAATGACATACATACATACACATATATATATATTCACATGTGTGCGTCTGTGCGTGTGTGTGTGAGTGTGTGTGTGTGTGTGTGTGTGTGTGTGTGTGTGTGTGTGTGTGTGTGGTATACTATTTAGGAATTCTATTTATATTCATAAAACTATTTGAAACACTTGAATTAATTGCATTTTCTTAAAGGTTAGACGTATGCCAATTTTCAGCATACCTGAAATTATTTCAGTTCAGTACTTCCATACGAAATTCCTGCTTACTGAATCACCAACTTGCTAACAATTTGTTTGTTTTCTTTTCTTCGTGGTGGAGTAATTTTGAGATATACATAAATTTTAAACAATCAATTTCATATAAAATAATAAAATGTAACCACTGTCCCCATCTACTTCCGCTTACATATTAACACTCACCCACACTCATTTAACTATGTGCGTTTACGTGTCTTGTTATATGGCCATGTCTACAAATATATGCACGTAATACAGTTAGTATTTAATATACTGTACTCACATATATACATATATAATCTACTATACTTACATTGCTTTTCTTAATTATGTAAATCTTGCGTTCATATTTATTCTCTTAACCACTATATCTTTTTTTCTCTTCAACAGACACACAAAACAAATCTGCTCCCTTTACTGCCTCATATAAGGCGGTGAGCTGGAGGAAACTTTAGCAAGCCGGGCGAAATGCTTAGTGGTATTTCGACTGACGAGCCTTGTTACAAGAGCAGAAATGAATATAATAAAGCGGTGAGAGAGTAGAAACGTTAGAACACCGGGCAAAATGCGTAGCGGCATTTCGTCTGACGTCACGTTCAGATTCCGCCGAGGTCGACTTTGCCTTTCATCCTTCCGCCGTCGATAAATTAAGTAACATTTGCGTCCTGGGGTCGATTTAATCGATTGGCTCCCCTCTCCAGAAATTTAGGGCCTTGTGCCTGGAGTAGAAAAGAATATAATAAAACGCCGATCAGGTAGAAACGCTAGCACGCCGGTCGAATTGCTTAGCGTGTTTCCCTCTGTTTTCACGTTCTGTTTTCAAATTCCGCCGAGGTCGACTTTACCTTTCATGCTTTCGGGTTTCGGGGTCGATAAAGTGCCAGTTGCGTAATTGGGTCGACCTGATTGACAGGTCTCCTTCCGAAAAAGTATTGGCCTTGTACCTACTGTACAAAAGATTGTTTGCCACATATGTCAAAACTATCAAACGCACAACAAACATTATGCCCAGGTATAGAAAGGAAAGCGTACGTTAGAATGTGTAGACACCTCCATAATTAGGCATGTAAATAAAATTAATTGGCTTAGTCAACGAATTAAAACTTGAAATTCACATATTCATAAATGAGCGTTAATATATCTATGAACATCTATCTGAGGCTGTATGTACGGTCTTGTATGCGCCTATATATACGTGCGTGTGTGTGTATGTGTGTAAACGCACTAGCGTACTTACAGCTATACACATACATACGAAGATATATATATGTGTGTGTATGTGTGTGTGTGTGTGTGTGTGTGTGTGCGTGTGTGTATTTTTATGTGCTTACATACATATGCACGTGTACGCATATATGTATATGTGTGCGTGTGTATTTAAGTATAACTATACCGTACCATTCTGAACGTTATGCCGTACCATTCTTGCACATGTATCTGTTTATCAGGAAACCAAACTTATAAAACTAACTTTTGGGATATGTCTCAAATATGAAGATATCTAATCTGTTATCATACAACTGTTGCACACATCGCATAAATATATATCCTAATATTCGCAATAAGAAATGTGTTTGCATGTGTTTTCTTTTTGTATGTGTTTGAGCCTGTGTGGACTTAGTATGTCTCAATACTTTTGAGGTACTTTCCGGTTAATAAATAACAATCTAAAATAATGAATTGTGCATATACACATGAAGGTGGAAGATTTACATTCTAATTCATCAACTGATCCGAACAAAAATGATTTCGAATTACGTGGCTGAGTGTTTGACGTTTCTCCATAAATTATTAGGCACGCATGAGACGTTCGTCTCCGATCGTGGGAGTTATGACTCTTTCCCCCGATAGAAGTTCTAGAGTACATAGAAGTCAATATTTACATATTCTCAAATCGTAAAGTTTATCTGTCGGAACTACGGATATTACTCCGGCAATTTTGAAAGAAACTTCCAAGAGAACAAGCCGGAAGATATTTCCCTTTTTTCTTTGCCACTAAATATAATCTGGTCAGATATTAAATTCTGAATATACTAGGATTTAATCGCCCTCTAGGAAGAAGTCGAAAATATATTCAGAACAAAAAAAAAACGGATAAAAACGAAGATAGAATAACACATAAAAAATTAGAATGTGGTTAGTGTTTATACTTGGAAGCATGAACAGCTAAGAAACCGACATTTTGGAAATATGACTTCCGCAAACGAAACGGAAAGAGAAGATAAAAGTAGAGAACAGCAGAGCACCAGTGCACCTCGATGAAAATCCAAAACAAATTAAGTGTTATAAAAGATAAAAGTGAGTAGAGCAGAGAATGGCCGAAGCTGTAGCCATTGCGGTTTATTCACTTACTTAATCAATGATAGTTTTCTGAGTTTATTGAGACAATTTGTAAAGACGGTGATGATACTTGCCTGGTAGATGTAATATACGGGTGTGTAACATACTGCATTCTCTTGTTTCCGTATCAAGAGGTGAATTACGTTAATAAGATTATACGGAACGTCAAAGAAATTAACTGCAGAGAGATTATTTACAATGGTAATAGAAAGCCAATATCTCTTAAGATATATGTTTAGCATTTACATAAGTCTGTTTGTTGTTTCAATGTTCAAAATACTTACTGAGAGACATCTGTTGCTTCCGTAAAGTCAATATCATTTATTGAAAGATAAACGTTTCTGCCGGAAACCTAATTATCAAAACTTTGTATAATAGTTTAATTTGGAGATGGCGCATTTGTCCAGAGCCACTTTCAGCATTACAAAAAAGGCAATGAGGCAATTTAATGCTCCTGTTCAAACATAGATGTAACGTGAAAATATGCTTACATTCTATAATTCAGATACACAAAAATACAAACTCTGCTGTTCGCGTCAGTTATCCGTGCATATAACTGCGCGTGTATGAATGTTTTAGCGTCAGTGTTTGATGTAATTTCTTTTCTTTTTATGTTACTAGTACTATTACCATTACCATCATCGTCGTCGTCATGATCGTCGTCATCATCATCATCATCATCATCATCATCATCATCATCATCATCACCGTGTCGTCATGGTATTCATCGTCGTTATTATTATTATTATTATTATTATTATTATTATTATTATTATTATTATCGTTGTTGTTATTGTTGTCGTTGTTGTTGTTATTATCACTATTATTATCCCCACGGGCATATGGCGTAGTGGTTAAGAGCGAGGGCTACTAACTCCAAGATTCTAAGTTCGATTGCAAGTAGTGACCTGAACAACAACAACAACAAAAACAATAGCAATAACAATAACAACAATAATAATAATAATAATAATAATAATAATGATAATGATAATAATAATAATAATAATAATAATAATAATAATAATAATAATAAATAATAATAATAATCATAATCATAATAATAACATCGAAAAATACCTTTGGAATGAGAACCCAGTTCGAAATTTCCCCAAGACACCTGAAGAAGGCTGGAGAGTATATCAGCCGAAACGCTGTGTTAACAACAAACAACATGAGGACAAATATCCGTCGAATGTAAATAATGTAGTTAATGTAATTAATGGAAAGAGCTGTAAGACCTATTTATAAATGTCCTATAATGCACACAGCCTTGTTTTTTTTAATCTCATTACGAATAGTAAATCCTATATATATATATATATACATATGTATATATATACATGCATACACACACATACATACACCCACACACCCACACAGACACACACCCACACACACACACACACACATATATATATATATATATATATATATATATATATATATATATATATATATATATATATATGTATATATATATATATATATATATATATATATATATATATATATATATATATATATATATATATATATATATATATATATATATATATATTCTTGTATGCTTGCAGTGCGAATATATTAAATGATAATAATGGTATTTTTATATAAGCTTAAAGCTTAAGGAGATGACCGAGCAATGACTAACGAAAATATTCTACTAAAGAGACATATAAACCCTCGACAGAAAAAAAGGAACGCTCACGCGGATCGGAACACATTTTGTTTCTGTCGATGGCTTATTTGCCCCATTATGAGACTATTTTCGTGACCCATTGCATGGTGATCGCCATAAGTTTTAAGTTTATATAACAATACCATTATTATTATTTATAGGATATATATATAGGATATATATATATATATATATATATATAGGATATATATATATATATATATATATATATATATATATATATATATATCTATGTCTGTCTCTGTCTCTCGCTCCACCGCTTGTTAACCGGTGTTGGTCTGTTTATTTCCCTGTAACCAATTGGTTCTATAAAAAGAGATCGATAATATAAGTCGCAGCCTTCAAAACAAATCTATTGGAGTCGATAAATTCGAATATAAATTCTTGAAAGCGCTGCTCCAACATGGCTACAGTTTAATGACTGACACGAGTAAAAGATTAGAGATAAAGAGATAAGCTGCATAACAAAGTCACGCACATTAGTATGAAATCCAATGCAAATACAAACTTGTGTAATACTTTATTTCCTGCAAAATCCTTTTCATTTTCTTCTAGAAAGTTTCTAATGATTTCCATTAAATGTTAATATGAAAATAGTGATGGATGTTAAAAACGGACGGTGAAGAAACAGCGTTTCATTTTTCATTGTTCATTTTCGTTTTGTTTTTGTTAGTAAGTATTAAAATCTGAAAATCTTTGCAGGAAGTTACTGATGTAACATTGAAATAATGGTGTAAAAGATAGTTTTCGGGAATTAAGAGCATATGTTCTTATTTTTGTATCTTATCCAATATATGACACCTTTTACTATCGTTAAATTAATCTGGAGTTTGGTGTTTTTACCGAATCATGTGAATATATATATATATATCACCGTCGTATATATACATATATATATATATATATATATATATATATATATATATATATATATATATATATATATATATATATATATATATATATATATATATATATATATATATATATACATATATATATATATATATATATATATATATATATATATATATATATATATATATATATATATATATATGTATGTATATATAGGTATGTGTGTATATTTGTATATGTCTATATCATCGTCGTATATGTATATATATGTGTGTGTATGTTTGTGTGAGTGTATGTATATATGTGTATGTGTGTACATATACGCTTATATATACGTATGTATATTTGTATGTATATACATATACGTGTGTGTGTATATATATATAAATATGTATATATGTATACGTACATGCATACACGTGTACGTGCAAACATACATACACACATACACGCATACTTACATAGAACATACACATACGCATATATACACACTCTTGTAGCTTTTTCGTCCCTGTTGCTAGT
Organism: Octopus bimaculoides; assembly: GCF_046866305.1. Classification (NCBI taxonomy): domain Eukaryota; kingdom Metazoa; phylum Mollusca; class Cephalopoda; order Octopoda; family Octopodidae; genus Octopus; species Octopus bimaculoides. The sequence continues at coordinate 102,017,794 of NC_142933.1, forward strand.
TTCATAAACGCTTCTTGTTAATGCACTCGGTAGCTGTTGATATCTTTGTTACCGTTGTTCTTCTCGGTTGATACGGCATTTGTTATCTTTTTTCTCACTCATCTTTATCATGCGTGGTTGTAATGTGGTGTTTGTCATGTGTGCGTATTATGAGATTTTTTTTTGCATCGTTTAATTCTTAGTGTGTGTTTGTGTATGTATGGAAATAGTTTGATTAATTTTTCCATTTGGTATTTATGTGAGCACCATCGACATTCTAATCACAACTATTATGACGACGACGACGACGAATGACGTCATCATCATAATTCTCTTCATCATCATCATTTTCGCTGTCGTCGTCATCTTTATTATCATCATCAACATTTTCTTCTTCTTCTTCTTCTTCTTCTTCTTCTTCTTCTTCTTCTTCTTCTTCTTCTTGTTCTTCTTCTTCTTCTTCTTCTTCGTCTTCGTCGTCGTCGTCGTCGTCGAAATCATCATCAGCACCACCACCACCACAACCACCACCATAACCACCACCTACACCACCACCACCACCACCATCATCATCATCATCATCGTTATTTTCCTCGTCGTTGTCGTTGTTATCATCATCATCATATCATCATCATCGTCTTTTATTTTCAGTCTTCTTCGGCTTTTTTTTTATTTCAGCATCATTCTCATTACCTATCTCAGTTTCATGCTGATGCCTCTGTAGACGAGTGTATGCGCGTATGTTTCCACTGGTAGCGTCATTCTTTTAAAGATGTTTAACTATCGAATAAATCCATAAAAAAATACTATTGCTGCTATCAGAGACTTGAAGACAATATCATGCGATAGATGCGCACGTATACAAGCAGATCTAGGCATAGCCACACATATAGACACACGCGCATGCTAACAAACACACGTATATATATAAAATATATATATGTGTATATATATATATGTGTGTGTGTGTATATACACAAACATACACGCATACGTACATACATACGTACATACATATATACATATATACATATATACATACATGTACATACGCGGGCACATGTTTCACACACACACTCACACACACATATACAAGTATATATAATCAAGAAGAACACAGAAGTTTTCACACCTCGTATCTTAGATATATATCTATTAAAAGCCATGAATACAAATTAAAGATGAAAGAAAATATAAAAACACACACGATCAGTACTGTACTATCACGTACGCAAAGAGCGGTGTGAAATTACGCATCTTCATAAAATGACTTTCTTGTATTTTCAAAGATTTTTGTCTGTTTCTGTTTGTATTTTGTTCTATTTGCTATATGTTTAACTGTAATGCGAAAATATTTCACAATGTAGAATTATTTATTTTATTTATAGCATGACGAGAAAAATGGCGAACTTCGTGTTTTGTTAGATCTCAACTAATAAGCATTTGTTTAATTACATTTAATGCGTTTATGCCACTTATTTAATTGATGGTTATTTTTAATATTGTTAAAACTTACTCCAGCTAGCTAAAAATACTGCTGTAACGAATAACTTCAATTCTAATTTATTTGACTTTTATAAACGTAACGCTGTTTTCTGCTTTCTTCACCGAATTGTGTCTTCTATTTACCCCTAGCTGCGAGCTAACAACGATAGAATAGTAACATGATGAAAAGAATTCAAGCGTTTGAGACTCTGTTCCTTTTCGCGCGGCTGTCATTCAACTACGATAGTATTTGAATAATATTCTTCGGGCTACAATTTACTCACACGCAGCAAATTCAGAGCTTTTTCGCCAATTCAGTTCTTAACCAAATTAAAAACTGTTAATATTTTTGCAGAGGAATGTCCCCTTGCTACATATTGGCATAAAACATTGGGATCTGCTTCACTAGCAAAAAAGGAATCTTTTTACACTGCAAAAAATATTTTGAGTTATTTTTTAAATTTTTAATAGAAGTAACAAGTAAGAACAAATAGAAGTAATAACTTGTAATAACATTTTTAGTTTCAATAAAATTTAATATTTTCGAAATCTTATTTCTTCTAAATTTTATTTAAAATTTTATCCTTAGCTGCAATATTTTAAGCAAAAATATTCTTGTTCTGTTCTTTACCAGATGTAATAGCTTGTCGTGAACTTTTCCAAGTGTAATAACTTGTCTCAGTAATTTTCCAGGTTTATAAACTTAAGAATATGATTTCTCTTGTTCGCATTTTTCCATGTAATAGATACATTGTCCACAGCACCCGTCTTGTTTTAAACAGTACACTATAATTTGGTACTTATATGAGAAAATCTCTGAATTTGGACAATTATATAAAAACACATAAAAATATATATTTTTGTATGCATGCAAGTGGGAATACCCTTTTCTTCATTATATTTTTTTAATTTAAAATTTTGAATTTTGAAATCAATTTTTTTTATTAAAATTTTATTTTTATTCCCATTTCTATACATGAATACATACACATCATTTATTATGCCCCACTTTCACATATATTGAACAACCTAAAATAATATAAAATAAAATATTTACGTTTGAACCAGAACTGTAGAAATATTTATTTACATATAGCCCACAATCTCTAACGCTATAAAACATAAGGGTTAAAATCACTATATATTAATCAAATTGCTTAGAGATCAATGACCATTTAGAGAGAGACATAGAGACCAACAAAATTTGCACCTGCCCACATCATTTTGTGAACATCGAAGCACAGCATGAGCAATTCTCTATACTAAAAAGACCATGACACGCACGAAAAATGAGCGCTATCATTCATGTAACAAAAGTAAATATGCTACATAAAAACACAGGTAGGAAAGAAGCTGACCAGGTAAAACATACAACATACATACATTTTTTGCGAACCCGTAAAAAATTCTATTACAAACATTTGGACACACACAGGTACTGAGTTTTTAAATACTAGACTAAATTTTAAACCATTACAATGCCGAAGCAAAAGATTAAATGCAATACAAAAAAAAAAAAATAAATATCACGCTTAGCATTACTAATCTAAAAAGGAACACATTCTAATCCAAAATATTCCACACTTATAAAAGTATGTTCTTCTATTATTTTACTTGTTTCAGTCATTTTACTGCGGCGATGCGGCAGCAACGCCTTTAGTCGAACAAATCGACACTCAGACTTTGTAAGCCTAGTAATTAAGCTATCGGTGTATTTTGCCGAACTGGTAAGTTAAGGAGACGTAAGCACACCACCATCAGTTGTTAATCGATCAAACACAGACACACGAACATACACCCACCCACACACACACACACACACACACACACACACACACATACACACACACACACACACACACACACACACACACACACACACACATATATATATATATATATATATATATATATATATATATATGGAACAAAAACGAAATAGAGGACATTAAAGCATTCGGACAGATAGATGATACAAAGGCCAACAAGAGAAGAAAGAACAATTAGAAGGACAGGCAAAATAAGACGGGTCATCCGTGGCTTTCTTTCCTCAGTCAAGTTCCAGAAGTCACTACCATTTCGGGCAGCTACACTTGAACAAAGACAAAACAACAAACAGATACGGAGAACATGGTACACAATTATAAATACATCCGTCCATACATACATACATATATATATATATATATATATATATATATATATATATATATATACCTCACGTCAGAAATATGGACACCTTTTCCACATATTTTTAATGGATAACTGGAAAAGATATTTGGATGATTGTTTCATCATATGGAATGAACCCTATGAAAAACTTCTAGAATTCAAATCCATTCTTAATAACATACATCCCAACATTTAATTCACTATGGAATTCAGCAAACATCATCTCCCTTTTCTTGATCTCTTAATCATAAAAAACACCTAATAACCAAATCACAACCGACATCTACCACAAACCTACAGACTCACAACAATACCTCCTTTTTATCTCATGCCACCCAAAACACACCAATATAAATATCCCCTTTAATTTAGCTAAAAGAATTTGCACCATTGTCTCTGACCCAACCACTCGAGAAATACGCTTACAAGATCTCAAAAAAACACTGTTACAACGCCAATATCCCTCCACACTCATAGATCTTGAAATAAAACGTGCCAGAGAACTTGACAAAAACACACTAAAAACCAACCAACATAATAACACACCCAACCCCAAAATACTTCCATACATCTTCACCCATAACCCCAATAACATCGAAGCATTCACCACAATTAAACAAACCCTCCCCTTACACACAACAGACCCAAAAATGAACAATGTCATTAATACACACAAAGTCCTTAAATGCCAAAGGCAACACAAATCTTTGAAAACATTATTAACCAATTCCAAACTACATACACCACTTCCACCCCCATCAGTTAAAAAATGAGCACGCCCTAATTGTGGCACCTGCCCCTACCTACTTGAAGGCTCTGAATTTACCTTCAAACGAGGAACAAAGTTTAAAATTAAAACCAATTTCTCTTGTTCCTCGGGTAACCTCATTTATGTCCTTACTTGCGCAGGTTGCCAAAACTTCTATATCGGACAGACGAGCCTCCCATTACGTAGAAGAGTAGCTGTCCATAAGGAACAAATAAACCTCCCTCAATACCGCCAAATTCCACT
>NC_142933.1:102027441-102058072 GCF_046866305.1 Octopus bimaculoides
TCCTTGTTTTCAGTTCTTTATGTTTGGTGTTCTAATCATATATCAATCATATTTACTATTAATCACTCCCGGATAGAACAAAAAGACACTAAAACAGTATGCGGTACGATTTCGTCTAAATCACTCCTCAAAAGTCTGCAGACCTGCGTCGATATTGGAGTAATTTCTTTTATTTGTTTCGTTCCCTCAGATTTTCGTTTGATTTTGCTGCCGGCACAGGATTAATACATATCAGACTACACACAACAAACATACGTATTTGGACTTTTCAGGTTTCTTGCTGCAAGAATTCTAACCAAGAATTCGTTTACATTTATATGTTCCAACATTACCAAAGGTCTCTGCTGTGGGAATATTGACAATTTTGTAGCATTTGAAGACTTGCCAAAATTTCTCTAAGGGGTATAACAAGAATTACATCACATTAGTGTAATACAGTAGTAGAGCAGGAATTACATCACGTTCCTTCTCTGGTACACTAATTGGCAAGACATATCGAATAGGTAAAGCCATTTCACTTTTTATCGAGTCCGAGATTAAATTTACTTGCTTACTCATTTCTGTTAACCTGCGCCTTAATAAATGTACTATATTTACACAAGTGGAGGCGCAATGGTCCAGTGGTTATGTCAGCGGAATTGCAGCGGTAGGATCGCGGTTTCAATTCCCAGACTGGGCGTTGTGAGTGTTTATTGAGCGAAAACACCTAAAGCTCCATGAGGCTCTGGCAAAGGGTGGTGGCGAACCTGCTGTACTCTTTCACCATTACATTCTCTCACACGTTCTACATGTTTCTGTTGTACCTGTATTTGTTAATTCTTTTTATTTGAATTGTCTATTTACTGCACACACACGCGAAACGTCCAGGTCCAACTGAATTATTTGGATTACCTGATTCATGGATTTTCTTAAGCTAACCTTGGATTACGTTACCATTATATTTATTCAGAGTCGGTCGTTTCTGCATCTTGGTTTGTATACATACATACATACATACATACATACATACATACATACATACATACACATGCATACATGCGTACATATATATCGGTTGAAAATATAAAAAGTATATGTATCTATCTACCTACCTGTCTCTCTCTCTCTCTCTCTCTCTCTCTCTGTATATATATATATATATATATATATATATGAAATAATTTGTTTAGAAAAATGATATTGAAATATGTGAAACGAAGGCATTTCTCTTCCACTTTTTATATATGTTTTCCACATATTTTCAACTCATAATGTTGAAACGTGGTTTATACCGAATCTCCAGTATTTTCGCTCCTTGCATAATTTTTTATATTTCTACTATACATATATATGTATATATATATCTATATCTATATCTATATATATATACATATATATATATATATATATATATATATATATATATATATATATATATATATATATATATATATATATATATATACATAAATACGTGCGCGTGTATGCGTGTGTGTGTATGCGTGTGTGCGAGTGCGTGTGCATGTGTGTGTGCGAGTGTGTGTGTGCGTGTGTGTGTGAGCGTGTGTGTGTGCGTGTGTGAGTACCTTCAATTGATCTTTTTTTATCCATTTTCTATACCAACAAGACCATAATTGTGGTCCTGAGATTCCTACTGATAATATTATTTCCCACAGGAGATAGATTTTGTCATCACCAGAAGAAGAAAAATTGTAATATCTCAGAATGAGCTCCTGCAGTTTTTGCGTAAAACAAAGCATTTCTCACGAATAATATTTGTGTCATGTCTGTGAAGTGCATTGCTGCTCGAAGATGCAAACTAATGAAGACTATAACTTTAAATATTTTAGAAACTATATTCCTAGACGTTTGATATCCTACATATTCTAAACTCAGAGCCAGAATATGAAATTTACGTAAATTTAACATAGATCTTTGTCATCTTTCAACTTTTGCTTTAGCTGTGTTGGTTATATGCATTATATTAATATGCGAAATTGTTTTATTTCTCCTCATATTCACCATTGTTGTTGTTATATTTCGAGGAATTGAAATGGTTTTCAGAAACGTCATTAGGCTATGTACAACATATATTTAGTTTGCGAGCTTATAGAATCATTATCATATCGGACAAAATGCATTGCAGCATTTCTTACGTGAATTTAAATTATCAGTTCAAGACACGCTAAGGTCACTATTGCATTTCATGCATTCATGTTCATCAATATAAGGTAATAGTCATGTACAGCTGTCCACATAACTGATTTGCTCTCTCCACCCCAAAATTGCGGGCCTAGAACGCTTCAACAGACCGGCGTCTCTTTCTGAGCTAATGATGTGATATCAGTCAATTAGAAAACTTCGAATCTGCTTAAACTTCATTATGACTCTTAGGTTTGTAGGAAAATGCCTTTTTATATCGATATCTGGATGAATATTTATAGACAATGTGTTTCTGCTCTATTTGAAGAGCATTCGGGTACCAGAATTTTACTTGTCATTTCTTTTGAGGTATGTTTTCCCACCATGGGAAATATCTAGAAGTACAGCACATCTACAAAAGGTACACATGGTTCCGGGTTCAGTCACACTGTGTGGCACTTTCGGCAAGTGCCTTCTACTATAGCCTCAGGCCGACCAAAGTATATGTGTGTGCATGTGTGTATGTGTTTATGTGTGTGTATGTATAAATATATATATATATATATATATATATATATATATATATATATATATATATATATATATATATATATATATATATATATATATATCTTATATATAAAGATAGATAGATAGATATATAGATAGATAGATAGGTAGGTAGGTAGGTAGGTAGGTAGTTAGGTAGGTAGGTAGGTAAGTAGGTAGATAGATAGATAGTTATATGACCTCCTGTGTTCAAAGAGCATATCATCATTTCTTAGAAGACAGGCACATTAAAGTGGGTGTTATCAACACTTTCTATATATATTTGTATATACACGCGTGCTTATATATTGATTTCCATTCATCCTGTTTATTCACCCAAACGTGATTCATAACGTTGTACATTTGACATGTGTAATAATATTTGCATTTTACATTAAGATATTGGTTACATATTTAGTTACATAAGTTATATTATATTTCACAATATGATGCTATTATATTTAAAGGGTTTGGTATAAGAGCATTCTATGCGTTCTTCTTTCTGTTTTGCTTTGTGCTCATGGTGTGAATGAATTTGCTATTACAAGTACTGGTTCGTAGCTTGAGTATCTTTATTAAGCCTTCATTACAGTTATAAGTTGTTTAGTTAGGGATTGATTATTTGCATCATGCTTCTCATTCGAAGCATTTCTGATGCTAACCAGGCTATTGATGTTGAAGATAAAGAGGAAGAATAATCTTTTCAACTATAGGCAGAAGATACAGTTCTATATTTAAGATAAGAGGAATGAGGAATTATGTACATTATTTACATTATTTACATTTGATGTATATTTGTCCTCATCTTGTTTGTTGCTAACACAACGATTCGGCTGATATACCCTCCATGCCTTCTTCGGGTGTCTTGGGGCTATTTCGCACCTAGGTTCTCATCCCTAAGGTATTTTTCGGGCATATGTCATTGTAGTTAAGATTGCGGGCTACTAAACCCAAGATATCGAGTTCGACTCCAAGCAGTGCCTTGAATAATAATAATAATAATAATAATAATAATAACGCTCTCTCCACTCCTGTTCTGCCTGGCACTCACACCTCTAACAGAATTGCTAAATAGAACTGGATGCGGTTACAAATGCTATGGAAAAACAGTCAGCCACCTTCTATATATGGATGACCTAAAATTATATGCAAGAAACGACAAAGAGCTAGAAACACTACTACAGACAGTACACGGCTTTACCAAGGAAATAGAAATGAAATTCGGATTAGAAAAATGTGCCAAAGCAACCCTGAAAAGAGGAAAATTAGTTAAAAGTAGCAATATAACACTAGATAAAGCCAATGAAATAAGAGAACTAGACGAAAGCCAACCATATAAGTATTTAGGAGTCAATGAACTAGATAGGATACAACATACACAAATGAAAGAAAAAATAAAGAAAGAGTACTATAGACGAGTTAGATCAATACTAAAAACAGAGCTCAATGCTAAAAACAAGATAATGGGTATCAACACTTTAGCTGTCCCAGTTATAAGCTACAGCTACAACATCCTTAACTGGACACTAAACGAACTATGTAAAATAGACAGGAAAACAAGAAAAATAATGACAGGATATAGGATGCACCACCCAAAATCTGACATAGAAAGGCTATATATACAACGCACAGAAGGTGGCAGGGGTCTTATACAGCTAGAAAACTATTATAAAATAACCACCATAGGACTGCAAAAATACCTACTCCAGAAGCAAGGGAAACTAATACAAATAGCCACAAAACACGAGCAAAACAAAAAACTGTTTTCAGTATTTAAGGAAGCTGACAAATACAAACAAGAAATCAATCTACCTAACAAATACGAAGAAGAAGAAGAAGAAACAACAAAAGCTATAAAACAAATGAAATCCAAACTAAAACTAGAACAGCAACGGACCATGATAAAACGATGGCAAGAAAAGCCCCTACATGGTAAATACTGGGCTAAACTAAATGCGAAAGAAATAGACAGAGAAAAATCCCAGCGATGGCTGAGAAGCTCAGGACTCAAAGCAGAGACTGAAGGATTTTTAATTGCTGCACAAGACCAAAGCCTCCCCACCAGAAATTACCAAAAACACATAATGAAAAGAAATATAACAAGTAACTGTAGAATATGTGGAGATCGACAAGAAACAATAAATCATATTATCTCTGGCTGCCCAGTCCTGGCTAAGAAGGAATATATTCACAGACACGACAGAGCTGGGACCTATATACACTGGAAGCTATGCCAACATTATGGAATAGCAACAGAAAAAAGATGGTATAAACACACGCCAGAAAAGGTCACAGAAAACGAGAAAGCAACCATACTCTGGGATATGCCAATACACACAGATAGAGAAATTAAGGCAAATAGACCAGATATAGTTGTCAAAGATCATGAAGGAAAAAAATGCCTTCTAATTGATGTTTCAATACCAGCAGATGACAACGTTTCTCTAAAAGAAATGGAAAAACTTTCAAAATACAAAGACCTGGAAATAGAGATAACTCGAATGTGGAATCTAAAAACAGAAACAATTCCTATCATAGTAGGTGCCTTAGGTATAATAAAAAAATATTCAGACAAATACATAACAAAAACACCAGGACTTACAAATATATATAACATACAGAAAATTGCACTACTGGGTACTGCACACATTCTACGCAAAACACTTTCAATACAGTAAACATAAGAGCACCACAGCAAACCACAGCACATACCCAAGGCGCACAGAGCTGCGCTCGGTAGTGAAGTGAAAGCACGTTATAAAAATAAAACTACTGAATAATAATAATAATAATAATAATAATAATAACATCGAACAATACCTTAGGAATGAGAACCCAGGTTCACAATTTCCCCAAGACACCTGATGAATGCCGGGGTGTATATAAACCAAAACGGTGTGTTAACAACACACAAGATGAGGACAAATATCCGTCAAAAGTAAATAATATAAATAATGTATATAGGCAGAAGTACTGAAATTTTGGGGGAGGAGGCAGTCGAGTGGATCTACCCTAGTACGCAACTGGTACTTAATTTATCGGCCTCGAAAGGATGAAAGCCAAAATCGACCTTAGCAGTATTTGGACTCAGAACGTAGCGACGGGCAAAATACTGCAAGTGGAAGAAGACGAATAATACGTAATTTTGTTACTTAACCTTAAATTGAATCTTATATTCGCCCTACTTCAACGTTCTTTCTAAGTAACTAACCGCAGTGATAATTTGCTTTAATTATATAGCTTCACAACGATTAATGATGTCAGGTTTTTTTTATTGTACTCGCTAGTGTTATCGGCCTCATACCTTATAAATGTATTTGACAATTACGGTTTCCATATCTGTTCATGTTACCTTCCGACTAATTCGAACGGAAATATGTTAGGCATTGTTGAGCTTATCTCGGGAAAAATAACTTTCCCTTTTACCACATTCGACACATTGACGTAAGCGATTTTGAGACAGCTGTGTTTTCACATGTGCTTCGTCAGCCAGAATTACCTGGACATTTGAAGGTAAACAAATACTAGCTTAGTTTGTAACTTCAAAAAGCAAATTATTTGCTGATCAGTGTCGGTATCTACCAACTGATAAAAATGTTTCATAGCATTAGATTACGTCTGGCTAAGCTCGAAACAGCGAAATGAAATACAAAAGTAAGAGAGAACAATAGCCTCCTTTCGATACTTCGGCTTTAGGACCTCTTTATCAGGACACATGAATAAATCAGAAACGAAATAAAGCCATTAGCGTTGCTCATATATGAAGGAGAGGGTGGCGAAATGCATAGACGGTTTTTGTTATAAAAGGCGATATGCTTCGAATAACTTTGATGCAATGTTTATTGAGGACCGAATTTCATTATTCTGGTTGTTAGTTATAGTTTATCGGAAGGCGTTTGTTGTATTGTAATCCATATTGTTTCAAACTTTGCTGATTATCAAATTAATATACTTGGTCATACTGCTTTTGGAAGTAGGTTCTACATAAGATGGTGTGTCATGCCAAATCATGGTATGAAATCATCTGAGGGATCTTATTGTTCTGTAATCACAATGTTGGGTAATTTTTGTAAGCAGACATTCCATGAATCTAACATTTATTTGAAAATATTGTAGAGATGAATGGCTATGTTATTCTATTTGTTATCTGAGCATACAAAATTGCACTTATTCTTGTTGGATCATTTGAAGTATCTTTGTTTTCTGATAAAATGAAAATGTGAAAGGGAGGAAGTATTGAATTTTAGAAGTCACCGGAATAACAGAATACTTAGGAGATTCCAAACCAAAAACGAATACACGCTCCTCAAAGTACCGAATTTAACTTTAGTTTAAATGCAAGGGTTACCAAATAATAACGATCTGAGAAACTTTGTTTTTTCACACTTTTTTCACTTTTGTCAGGATAGATTGCATGCCGTTGCAATAAGAAACATTTAAATCATATCATAATTGAGCTTCCAAATGATGTGATATCACGAATATTTTGAAATCAAACCAAATTCCTGCAGCATCTCAAGTTCACGAGATAAGGCAACACAATAGTAATTGTCTGAAAACTGCATCTAATATGTAGAAAAAGAAAAACGATCAATGCATATAAGGGAAGGTAAACTGTATTAACATGCTGTCGGTTAGAGAGACTAAGATGATGAGGAATCTCGATACATTTTTAATGTAATCTACAGCACGTTTAGAATGTATGAATAGTTAAATTCAAACGAGTCTCTAAAGGTAACATGGGAAAAAGGAATATCAGTTGAAAAAAAGTCATTGTCTTAAAATATATCTTCAAACTGTTGAGGACATTCAGACGGTAATATTCTATGTGCTTTACTTCAAAAGCAGATATGTTACCTTACAATATCGTTGAAATTGTATCTTTAACGTTCCTTCACATAAAAATTGATAGTTAAAATTAAGTGGACAATATCACCATGTACTGAAATAGTACATTTCTATTTCCAGAGTGGTTATGTGATCAACAAGATACAAAGAGAGAGAGGCAAGTTGTAAAAGCGAGATGGTAAAAAGAAAGAGAATCAGTGTATGTGCATGCTAGAAAATAGAAAGTAAAGTCCAAACTGAAATTGTAAAACAAACAAAAATGCCTGCAGTCATTATATAAAGTAAAATACTAATAATTCTACAGAGAGACAAGAACAAAAGGAAAATATCAAAGAGTTTAGGATGAATGAAAAAGAAATACCAGATTATCAGAACAAAGAAACAGAACGGATGACTTTATACAAAGACCTACAAGAAGATTAATAGATAAGACTTAAGAACAAATTGATATATGATGAATACAAAAGAATAAAAGCAGCAGAGAGAATACAAAATGAAAAATATATCTGTAGATATCGCAGTTGCGAGAACAAGAGTTAAGCACTGATTCAATCCATAAATATTTTAACATATTCTAAAATACTGATCATTATTTCTTGGGAAACTTTGAAGTAATGTATCAGTTTTGTGAAGTAAAGCTCTTGTAAAGAACATTCCCCTTGGCGCCTTCAAGTTTCTGAGATGTTTTTAAACAAAGATTTTTCGTAACTTTTTGTTGTCAATTGTTTAAAACTGATTTTGCTGCAACAACTCGTACTCTAACTATGCTGCATATTACCTAAACAATTTCTCGAGTTTTCTACTAATTTTAGTGTCTCTTACAGAAAACGTGTTCCTATATTTTACCTTTCCATACATGCATTAACTCCTTGTGTCTTTTCCTATAATTTGACTTTAGTTTTAATCGCATAAGAGATGGTCTTGTTTTATATGGTACATTTCATAAGTCTTGAGAGATGTTTAGATTCATTTTGAAATATTTATGATATCACAATATCTTTTGTAATCTTGCATATGTTTTCCATATGTGTAGATACTTACCAAGATAAATGTTGCATAAATGTATTTATTCATAAATCTTCTAGATTATATCTTCGTTCTCACAAAGAGCGTGATTGTCATGTAACTGCTTTTTTTTCTTAACCGCAATAAGTGTGGCTTCCTCCTATACAGGAACCCAGAAGCGTATTCAAGTATCCTTACACGCGCACACACACACACCACCACCACGCACACATATTTACATACACACACTTAGACATAATCACACACACGCAAACACGCGCGTGTGAGCGCGCACATCTGTATACATGTATACATAATTCAAAACTACCACGAAGTAACAAATCATTCAAGAAAAGAATATGGCATTATAACTAGGATTCCTTTAAGGTGACGAGCAGGTAGAATTGTTAGCACGCCAGGGAAGGTGTTTAGCTGCATTTCATCCTTCATAAAGTTCTGAGTTCAAATTCTACTGAGGTCGATTTTCATTTCATATTTTCGGGCTTCGATGAATTAAGTACTGGGGTCGATGTAATCGACTTACCCTCCCCTATAATTTCAGGTTTTGTACACCTTCAGTGAAAGAATTTTAGCTAGCGTTCCTGGAAACGAGTTAAAAACTAGATTTCCAATTGAACAAATAAATGTAATTACGTTTATAACCATACATTTTAAATAAACATTTACTGAAACTGGTACTTAATAAATCAATTGACAAATTACATCTTCGATATATTTGATAAATACTCATATATCAATATTATTTCCTATGCTATACTTCAAACTTCTGAAAATAATTGGATCAAAAGAGAATTCAATATGAAGAAAACATCATCAAATAAGAGTTACAACCTCATTGCCATTAAACTAATAAAAAAATAATTGTATATGAAATTGTTCAACATCTTCACATACTCTTTTACTATTTACTTTTTTACTTGTTTCAGTCATTTGACTGCGACCATGCTGGAGCACCGCCTTTAGTCGAGTAAATCAACCCCAGGTCTTATTCTTTGTAAGCCTAGTACTTATTCTATCGGTTTCTTTAACCGAACCGCTAAGTTACAACTTTATTAATCAATGACGAAATTTTGGAACCATAAATCAAAACAATCGTTATATATAGTAAAAGGTAATCGTATTAATGCGTGACTGTTAATATATGTATAGCGTCCTATTTACGCGAATCTGTATATAGTATGTAATGTATCAAACACATTTTAATATTCATTATGAACGTAATTAAAACTTAGCAGCAATGAAGAATGCACAGATGGATAACATACGTTGAGAGGCTAATATCAAGAGAGAGATGCCGTAAATTAGTCTAAGTCATCGTGGCAGATGTATGGCCGTATGGAGATATCCGTACACAATTTCACAAACGTACACTTACACGTAAATATAATCAAAGATATTCAATTGTGTACTTGTCTTAACATCTGCATAAACATTTGTTGGTCCCTCTGCGCAGGCTCGAAACCCAAAAGACTTTCTAACTTCCCGAGCGTTAAACTAATACATCTGTTTGTTGTTTACACATCCGTCTTCGTCTTTTATTTTTTGTAAATTCTCACTATATGTATATATATATATACGTATACATATATATGGATGCATATAACTAAATATATATAAACATTTGAGCACATATATACAGATATATAGATATCTCTCTCTCTATAGACCAATATATTTACATAGTGCATCAAAAGTATAAAATACTAAGGAGATAATGCATATACATTTAACTCGATAGCTGCTTGTGATAGCTGAGAGCTACGTAATAATCTTAATGCTCATAATTTGCTGATAACATGTGCAAAACGATATGGGTATGCAGCAGTTAAATGATCACTTTTGCTAAATCCTGATGAAGAAAACCAGTCATATGGTAAGATCTTTATATGGACATTTAATGATTGCATAACCATGCCTCTTTGCACATTCCACCTGCTAACTATGAACGTTTCGTTTATTGTGTTATTCCAAGTTAGCAAAAACAGTTAAAGAGGTGTTTCGATCCAACAAACTCTACTTATACGCAATTAGCCGTCTAGACTAATTCCGAAACACATAACTTGATGATACACGATTACATTTCCAAGTTCACCAAACCACAGAGAGCAAAACTGCAGCATCTTTTGGACGGACTCCAGTTTTCTATTCTTTCTATAATGCTAATTAATTCTTTGCTTTTTCCACTTGTTTGTAATCTAATATTATTTTTCTTTTCATTCTCCTGATAATGTTATATTCTAACATAATGTTCAGCATTTAATTCACGTATTCTTTAAATTTCTTTAGATATTTGGCTGATATCTAATTTTATGCTTATCGTTGATGCCTCTAAACATTGAATGCATTCCAACAATCTGATTCTTCCACAATAATGTATCACTCATTTTAATGCGTTGTATCAACCAAGTGATTGTAGATATGACTGGATTACGTTTTCTACTTCATGGCTAAGTATATTTGCGTTGATTTATATTAAAGATTAATTATGTAATTTTTGTTGAGAAATGCGAATATCTAAAGCAAAGTCGATATCGTAGGAAGCAAACATACAGAGAATAGCAGAGGAAAAGATCTTAAAATATTTAATGAAATCCTATGAATGATAATATATATAAAACAGTGGAAAATAATACAGATATACAATAGGAAAATGTACTCGGAATGAAAAAGCAATATATTCTATTAGAAGAGATTGTGTTGTTATCGAAAGTGTCAACGTATATTTCAATAAAACAAAGAGAATATAAATTGAAACCAACATAATATTAGCAAAACTAATAGTCATGCTATACATAACATACACAAGCAGAATCTCCAGAAAGAAAAATATAAGATACAAGTTGACTACAAAATTCAAACAGAAATGCTAACAGATATACGAAATTATATATCAATCAATAACGACATCCTAGAAGCAATAATAGGAAATTTATTAAAAATAATATTCTTTGAATATAAAAAGAAGAAGTGGAATTTCCTCTCAAAAAATATACTACAGCAAACAAAAGCTTCAGATAATCGTTCATTGATACGTCTGCAGCAGATCATAAATAAATAAATAATAATACTAATAATAATTGTTCTGATGTAAGTGTTATTGCCATTAATGCTGTTACCGCTGCTGCTGCTGTTGCTGATAGCTAATTCATTTAAGAGACCGAAGATTTTGGAAGACTGCTCATTGTGGCCGACTGAAGGAAAGCTGAAATAAGGTATTAAATCACTAATTATAGACGCTCAGAAACAAACCATTACGAGAAAGTTTTTAACAGTAAAGATCCGGAAATGTGTCACCGGGGAAACGCACTATGTGTGGAAAACGTGACGAAATAATGAACCATTTCTTGAGTAAAAGAGTATAAGAGTAGGCATAAATGTGTAGGTAAATACAGTATTGAAACGTTAGACGAGTGTGATTAATCGAATTAGGAGAGAAGTGGTATGAACACAAGCCATGTTATATGACAGTTAAATTTACAGGATTTTACGGGACTTTCTCATAAAACTTTCGAAGATACTCAACATAAATAATATCTAAACCACCTCGTATTACCTTTTCCCGTAGTGGTTGGAAACAGTTGGATAGTTTAGCCGACGGTGTGTCGTTTCGACATTCTTTGATTTCTCCAAGAAGTTCCAGAGCAACTAAGTTCAGCTTATGCGATCTCCACACAACGTTTATTCTGATAATTTTTCAGTCTGAATGTTCTCTAATAATATGAATATGAAGGCAACTGGAATAAAGTCTGGTCAATAGAAAGCTAGAGTCATCTGCTATACTGTATGTCTTACTCCAATAAGTGTTACTTTGACTTTGTAGGAGACGTTTCATATTTGAGGGTCACATAATTTTTAACAACTGAGCTAAACACATAACTACGTCAGGTTCTCTGCTGCTGCTGTCAAATTGATATTGCCGGAAAAGGGTGCACGGTGTACCACACGTCAGGTTCGAAGTGATCAAAGAGCAGCCTGAAATAAAGTATATGGCTCAAGAACATAACGCACCACCCGATCTAGGAATTGGAACCGTGATCTCATAAATGGCACCCTAATAATAATGATAATAATAATAGCAACAACAACAACATTAATAATAATAACAACAATAACAATGATTTCAAATGTTGGCAAAAGTTCAGCAATTTTGGGGGAAGTTTAAGTCGATTGCATAAACCCCACTGCACAACTAGTATTTATTTTTTTTTTACCACGAAAGGTAAAGTGGACCTAGGTGGAATTTGAACTCAGAACACGAAGACGGACGAAATAACGATAGGCATTGCACTCAACGTGCTAACGATTCTGCCAAATTGCCGCCTTGCCCGACGGGCGAAATACCGCTACGCACTTCAAACAGCGTGCTAACGATTCTGCCAGCTCACCACCATTAGTAATAATAATAATAATAATAATAATAATAATAATAATAATAATAATAATAATAATAATAATAATAATAATAATAATAATAATAATAATAAGGCTTCTGATCTTAATTGATTGGAAGTGCTATCATGTACGTTATTTTGTCTTGGTATAAAAGATGGGCTACAGCAAATATTCTGCTTAATACCACAGATTTGCTTGTCAGTTGTTTGACCTTAACCAGTTGAGCATGTCCCTTGGTGGCTGACGATATGTGCATCTCTGATAACCAGCAGAAGTAGTGGGGGAGCATCATAGCCATGTGTTGAGAGGAGTTCTTTGGAGTTTGAATAATTCACCTTTGGAAACATGGGTGTTTTGCTCAACATCCTTAAACAAACCTTATTCAGGGACCTTTTGAGCGGGATGGGCTACGCGATCTGAAAAAAATTCTAACTGGGCCCCACCTGCGAGGTCATGCGCTGTTTATCCTGATATGAGATCACCATGTCGTGCACATATGGTTGTGATGCATGTGCCTGGTGTACCCTTATCAGACGGGTAGTCATGATGGGTATATTGGGCTTTGTATATTTTACCCCAGTGTCACTTTGATGGCATGCACTGCTCTCTCACTCAATAATAATAATAATAATAATAATAATAATAATAGTAATAATAATAATAATATTAATAATAATAATAATAATAATGGAAGATGATGATAATCCTTAAAAATTGACATGAACATTATGGTGGTTTAGACAATGTCCAGAGAATTTTCGCTGAATGGAAACAAAACAAAACACTTCTGAAATATGTTTTGATTACTTCCATAATTAAAACCTAATTTGCCATAAAGAAATTAAGAAAAACAATATTACACTATATTTTGAAGTGAAGTGCAGAAAATATCAGAATACAATTTTTGGGAATAAACGTGATGATTGAGAATAGAAGCAGTTACTCTGATGCTATATGTTTTCATAACTATTAAAACTGATGCATAGAAATACATTCAAGATCCTTAGTAGATTCAGCTAATTATGATATTAAGTAAATCATAGAAAAGTGAAGTATAGACGTACTTCGTGCATTGCTGTCGATACAACAACTATAGCGGCAGCAGCAGCAGCACTAGCAGCACCAGCAACAACAACAATAATAATAAAGAAGCGCCAAGTGAAAACAAAACACCTGCGCTCTATTGTGCATCAAAATATCCCAATATAATAACGAGATATAAAATAATTAAATTTCTAAAATTGGCGCATGAAATTAACTACAGTTTTTCTAAATTCGATCAACCCAAATCATTGACTGAGAATGACTGCGCGGAACATTTAGTTTTAAAACTGTAATAATATAGATCTCTATCATTGTCATTAATTCTATTGACAATATTTACATAATCTACGATCATCATTCATTGGATATCTAAGAATCTATTCTAGTGTCGTTTTGTCAATGTTGATTTTTTGTAGGCTTTTCTAAACAAAACACGTCTAAAACATATAGATAGTGATCTTCATAAAAAGGAAAATAGCAACCTATACTTCACCATAGATCACCGCGTAATAAATAAGAAAAGAAAAGGAAAATATAAAAATAATTTGCAAACGCATTGCATTATCTCTGATTAGATTCGATTTCATATACATTTAACCATTCTATCGCTTGACTGAAGAGCAGCATGTTGAAAACATCGATATTAGTTCACCTCCGGCACTAACTTTTAACGAGATTGTTATTTTTATTTTCACTTATATATGATGCGAATTATCACGTAACATAAAATCTCGTTCGGTGAATAACCGCAGTGCTTAACCTTGACGAAAACGAAGCAAATGATAATTCTACAAATCAAACCAGAATCTTTTTAGCCTTCGTTGTTTTTTTGTTTTTATTTTCGGGATTATTTGATAAATGCGTTCTTTGGTAATAGGTTTTACCTAATCTTACAGAAACAAACAGTAAAATTTGTTAGTTAAATAAAATAAAGGAAAATATAGAGGATTGGAGTATTGCGTAATAAACATGTTTAGTGACAAAATAAATTTCTTCTCTGTTCGTTATTAACACTTACGAAATCAATAACAAGAATTAAAAATTAATAAAATTTCGCATAGTAATTATTATAATTATACTTATAATATTAATTATAAATATGAACATCCTGCTGCCAAATGAAATAAAAATGGAAATAGAAATAACGGAAAATAATTGAGAATAAAAAGTCGATGGTACTGCATTTGAGAGCTATAAACACAAAAAATATCACTAATATAAAGGAATGCATCAATGACAATATTGATTTCGTACGTTGGAAGGAAGCAACATTTTCATCCGATAGCGATTGATTTGTTTAATGCGTAAATTGTCAGGTAATTATACCACTGCGTATATAATATTCTATCGAGGCTGAACGCCTTTGGATTCTGGTGGTAATGATAGGATGTTCGTACCGGTTTTAACCGAGGATCATTTAATATTTTTTTATATCATTCGTCACCTATCTTGCGATTTTACTTTCTTAACGCTTTTAGTAAAAAGCGTTAAGAAGTGTCGATAGCCTATTGCTGAATTTCAGACCTAAGAAAACACGGGTGCATACGTGAGAGAAGTAGATCAACCTTTAGACATGCTCTCTCGCTGGAGAAGTATTTATCAAGGAAGATTACATCATTTACATAAGAAATAGATCCCCAGTGCTCCCTACCGGAGATTTTCCCAAAGTTGCTGCCTCTACAAATTGCATATTCTTTGTAGTGATGATATATACTTCACTTTTCTTCAAGATCCACTCAGTCTTCGTTCGTGAACTACCAACCCGTAAATTTCGTATTCTTGCAAGTTCATAAGTATCTTTGAAGTTAATAATGTGAGTCCTGAAATGTGTGTGTCGTTTGATTTATGCTGTTGCTGTTGTTGGAGTTGGTAGGGACAATCTCACACTTTTACGTCTCTTCTACCGCTTAATGGCTGCAACCAAACTATTACGTTTAAACGTTTGGAAGCTCTAAGTTATCATTTGTTGTTCTCTAGATTGTGTGGCCACCATGTTGCTTGGTTTTCCTTTGAAACTTTCATTCGCGACTTTGAATGATTTTTACGTTCACAGGTGTACGTATTATCTGGGAATTTTGTTTTGAAGAGGTTTATATTTCATTACCTAAAAGGAGGAATAACTCCATTTTGTAGTATTGACGAGGTCAGAAAGTGTTTTCAATCCATGGTGATTTGTATCTATCACTCACCAGCAATGTCCATTGTGCTTCGCATTTGTGACTTCTAAGTACGGATCGAGTTTCTAACCGATTATACTGATGGTGAATTAAATCTGTACCAGACATTATAGAATCTAACATGGCAGAGTATACTTCTGTCGCGGTATCTCTCTTCAAAAACAAACTGCATATATGCATGGTACTTTTCATTCTACTACATCCGGATCACATTTCACTCCTAGTGTATGCGAAGTATTGTTTAATTTGAGTAAAACAAAGTAAACACCACTGGTTTTGAAAACACACAAACGTTTTGTTTGTCTCTCATCTTCTGAATTGATAATAGATCCTGGAACGAATGTGCATATTTTATAAACATAAAATGGAAATGCTTTAATCCTTTCAACAACGTGTTTCACATATATCTTTCTTAAACTGCAAAGTATATTGGCGAATAATGGACTCTTGGCTGAATAGGAAAACCGAGCGAAACGACATTGATTATTTTGGCAGTGACGGCGTTGATTGTGAGATAGCGAAAGCGCAGAACTATAATAATGATGAAAGCAAATCTTGGTTGCAAAAGTGATGAGAAACAGAAGGATAGGAAGAAAAAAAGTGTGAAGAGGATAGAAAATAATGAAAACTCGGAAACAAGTGCAACATAAATGGCCAAACAGAATACCATTACTACACTTGCTAGCACCACTACCACGACCGCTACTACTACTACCATCACAACCAACACCGCCACCAAATACTACTACTACTACTACTACTACTACTACTACTACTACTACTACTACTACTACTACTACTACTACTACTGCTGCTGCTGCTGCTAATGCTGCTGCTGCTACTACTATTACTACTAACAACAACAGCAGCACCACAATGTCTACTACCAGCGCTACTACTACTACTACTACTACTACTACTACCACTACTACTACTACTACAGCTACTACTACTACTTCTACTACTACTACTACTACTGCCGCTACTGCTACTACGACGACTACGACTAATAATACTAACACTATTACTAATAATACTAATACTACTACTAACAACTGCAACAACAGCAGCATCGCCATTACTGCTACCAATACTACCAGTAGCGTTCTACAAGAGGCATGCAAGAGAAACGTTTCTAGAAATATTCTGTTTGTAACCGAGGAAGCGCAAACTCATCGAAAATCCTGCCTGTCTGTCTGTCTGTCTCTCTCGGTCACAGGAACCCATTCCATATCATATACGATGTAATCGTTCCCACAAAGCCTATATACCGAAACGCTTCTCAAAGAAGAGTTTGTCACATTCGGATCGCCATCGACAATATGGTGCCTCCGAGAGTGTTTTTGTGTGTTTTTTTCACGTATCAGGATTTTTGCTATGTTAACCCCGTCCAATTGTATTAACCCCATCTAATTTTATTAACCAAACGTTCTTATGAGGCTTTCGTTAATTGTGTTAACGGATGCGATAATTTTGTAACATTGCTTATCCTTTTATGGTGGTTTGGTTACAAGTTTTGAGAAATATATTATACTTCTTAACTGGTAAAATTCTCAGTCCATAAATGTGGAAAAAAACACAAAATGCTTAACTAGTTGTCATATTTTGTTTCATAGAAAGTTTGTAAAATGTTTCATTCTCATAAATTATCAAGCGTCTTTCATTATTTGTTTTATAGCCACAATACTTGAAATGAAATATATATGTATGTTATTGCTAGATTGTCGTGTAACCTCAAAAAGAATCCCTGATTGGGTTGAATACAAACTAGTCAGTTTCAGAGGTCTATCAATTTCTTACGTTTTACTACTTTTTAAAGCGATTATTATCACCTAAACTATCAAAGCTGAATATGAAACAGCCGTTTTCTCCTCCATCATTTCGGGGGATTTTCAAAATGTTAATTTCAATACATTCCTGTCTGCCGTTGTATAAGATTTTATCGTTCTCCTAATTTCTATCATCAGCCATCACTCGCTATTTCGATATCTCTCTCTTTCTTTCTTTCTTTCTCTCTCTCCCTCCTCTCTCTCAAATCATTTATTTCTTCATTGATGTCGCTATCTTTATTTTTATGATTCTCACTGTCTCTCTATTCGTAGTATCAGAGCCAAGCATCCATTCTATTTGAGCGCCAAGTCATTGAGTTTACGCTTCACATAATCTTTGAAACGAAACATCTAAATTATCCCATTTGTTACAGACCCATGGCAAAGGCTGAAATGTTTCTTTTATGGAATTTCATTAATATTTCAAAAGTATATTTCACGTAATAATTTGTTCTTATTATTAAAACGAGAACAAATCCACCATGGGATTCCAGAAATATCGCGTCGTCTTCATCATTTACGAATCATTACGGTTTTCCTTATTTTATGAGTAGGTATTTAATGAATCAATTAGCAGGAGTGGCTGTGTAGTAAGAAGCTTGCTTCTCAACCACAGGGTTCAGGGTTCAGTTCCACTTTGTGGCAGCTTGAGCGAACATTTTCTCCTATATCCTCGGGCCGACCAAAAGCTTGTGAGTGGATTTGGTAGTCTGAAACTGAAAGACCCGCCCCACTGGCGGTAAATTAAATTTCTAAAATTTTTTTACTGCCCTATGATTTATTAATGATAATATATTTTTGGGCTAATTTCTGAAGGAAAATCGGCATTTATTTCATATTTACTGCCGATAAGTTAAAGCGCACATGCGCGGTATAGTTTGAAAGATTAAGTGTGTAAACGCGGGTCGTATTTCCCTATGACTCGTGTTTACTCGCTTGTTCGTGGTACTCTGCTGAAGAAAGTTGACCAAGTAAGGTATATTTTTATCTTGCTAAATAACTTGAAACCATGGTACAGAGTATAGACTGGTAAAAGTTTTCATTTTTCATTCTCTTTCGAAATTATCCCTATTTTTGTGGTTTAGAGTTTTTTGCTGCTCTTTCTAGCGGGTTAGATGTCCTATTATAGGTATCTCTGTATTTTAATGAATTATATATATATAGTCTACTGACTAATTTTTATTCTCGCTGGACCACGGGCGGTAAATTACATTTCTAAGTTTTTTTTACTGCCCTATGATTTATTAATGATAATATATTGTTTTGCTAATTTCTGAAGGAAAATCGGCATTTATTTTAAATTTACTGCCGATAAGTTAAAGCGCACATGCGCGGTATAGTTTGGAAAATTAAGTGTGTAAACGCGGGTCGTATTTCCCTATGACTCGTGTTTACTCGCTTGTTCGTGGTACTCTGCTGAAGAAAGTTGACCAAGTAAGATTTATTTTTATCTTGCTAAATAACTTGAAACCATGGTACAGAGTATAGACTGGTAAAAGTTTTTATTTTTCATTCTCTTTCGAAATTATCCTTATTTTTGTGGTATAGAATTTTTTGCTGCTCTCTCTAGCGGGTTAAATGTCCTATTATAGGCATCTCTGTATTTTAATGAATAATATTTATATATATATATATATATATATATATATATATATATATATATATATATATATATATATATATATATATATATAATATTAGGGACAAAATCCAAAATTACAGGTAAAAACTCAATTATATGTGATAGTGGATTTTCATCGATGAGTTCTTGAAACTTGGTTATTTTCCCTAAAACTATATATTTTACATATATATATATATATATATATATATATATATATATATATATATATATATATATATATATATATATATGTATATATGTATGTATGTATGTATGTATGTGTGTGTTTGTTATTTGTGTCTGTATTTGTCCCCCCAAAATGTTGGTGTGTTTATGGTCCCGTTACTTAACGCTTCCGCACAAGATACCGATAGAATAAGTCCTGGGGTTGATGTATTCGACTGAAGGTGGTGCTCCAGCATGGCTGCAGACAAATGGCTGAAACAAGTAAAACTATATAAAAACAATAATATCACCATTATCATACTGGCCACCGACGTTAGATTTAAAGTATTTTCGTATTATTTATTTATCAAATAGCAAGAAATACACGACGTAGTCGAAAATATATTTTATATAAGCTAATATTATTGGTTTCAAAATGTGCCAGAAGGGCAACAATTTTGGAGGAAGGTGTTTTGACTAAATCGACCCCCAGTACTTAATTGATACTTAGTTTATGGACCACGAAATTATGTGAGGTAAAGTTGACCCAGAATGTAAAGTAAAACGTAATACCGAAGGAAATGCTGCTATGCATTTTACCCGGCGTGCTAACGTTTCCGCCAGCTCACTGCCAATAATTTTAGAAAAAAAATATTACGCTATACATTGACGAGAATTCATTATTAGACTTATTATTCCATACCGGAAATCATTATTAGACAAATAAGATGACACAAAAGTCATGATGTGTGGCAACATATTCTGATTTGTGAGGGTAATCTTGTGACTTCAGCTACATGTTATACGTTGCCTTGTTCAGGAACACAACTCAGACCTCATTTTAGGAATCGAATTTACGACCTCATGATTTTAAATACGATGCTGTAACCACTGAGCCATGGGCTGTAATATTAAATGTTTTTGGAAGCCTTGTATATGCAAAACCATTAATGCATCACAAAATATATATGTTAATAAGATAGATAAGTTTTCATTCTGCGTCTAAATTACACAATGACACCCACGACTATCTTATTTCCAGTTTCTATAACAAGAAAGGATTGGAGTCGGTAAGACTCTGTGCTAGTGAACAATTCGGTTACCTCTCCTTCTCTGTCGCTCCCTCACACTCTCTCTCTTTCTCTATGTGTCTGCCTGTCTAAAGTATATTTCTCTGTGTCTCTTTCTCTGCCTCTCTCTGTATCTATCTATCTATCTGTCTATCTATCTATATATATATCTGTCTATCCATCTATCTATCTATCTATCTATCTATCTATATATCTATCTAGCTATATATGCGTTTCTGGAGGTAGATCGCAGACTATTCGTGAGAGTATATGTTAGTGTGTTATATGTGTGTCTTTGTGTGTTCAATTCCCTTAGTAATTTGTTCTTCTGCGAGTGATATCTACTTGACATTCTCGCCATGTGAAGTGCAAGTAACCAATGATTAGTCAGTTGGAAATCGTTAACGAATTATCTGAAAGCAGATACGAAACAACGGAAAGAAGTAAATAAATAGAGTAAGGGGGAGGGGGGAAACGACATATGAATGCAAATATGAATGTATTTGCCCATGTGAGCGTGTAATTTTATGATTCTGTTTCACTCTTGTCATTTCGGAATGTTAGCGTTGAACTAACATTATATACATCTACTGCAGATCTGGAACTCTGTAGTTCGACTATGAGGATTCAGTTGTGGGTTCGGATTCAATTGGCGTGTAATTTACTGTCCAGACAACCGACACGCATAAGATAAAAGAAGATGGAAGGTATAATTAGTGCGACACAGCTTGTATAACGAAATCATACGTTTTAGATTACAAATAAATTCCATCCAACGTATTGTATTGCAAATCAATTCCATCCAACGATGTATCGTAAAGTTTCTATGCTGTTTTAATTGCCCTTCATAAGCTCTGTTTTGGGCCACGCCAAGGCTGAAGAAAAGAATAGTTGCCCCAGATATCAATTAGTACACTACAAGCAGCCACCATGAGTACGGCCGAAGGTGAACATCACGCTTGAAACTTAGAGTACAAAGGGATTTAAATAAACACATGCGCGCGCATAGGTACACGTACATATGGGGTTTAGTATGTATGCGTGTATATATACTTGCGTGTATGAGGGGGTACCCAAAAGAAACCGAAAATTTGTAATATGTAATTTACTTACTTTTACATGTTTACACCTTTATCACCTGCAAAATACAGTCCAACTGCAGCAGCGCATCGGTCGAGGAGTGAGTTCCACTGTTGGAAAGAGTCCTGGGACTTTGCGAAATGATGCTTTTTAATGTCTCTCTGTTTTTTTTTTCTCTTTTCGTCACCTACTCCACATCTGCAAAGTCCGTAGCACCATCTCACGTCATCAGTAATGAACTCCAGTTCACAACACGCATTCAGTCACGACTGATCTTCATTTGTAAGCAAGTCCGGCACAAATTTTGCTGCAACTCTTTTTTTTCGCCATTCCCCATTCAAAATTCATTGGCAGGAGTTCCAGGACACATCAGTCATACTACAAGTTCGTCAATTTTTGGTGTTTGTCCTCCAAGATCAATTCATGAATTTTCATGATGTTTTCATTCGTTCGGAAGATCGACGTTTGCCCTGAACGAGGTTGGTTTTGAAGCGACAATTGACCAGTTCTAAAGCGTAAAAAGGACTCGTAAACGTGTGTCTTGCTCATTGCAGTGACCTTGTAATATGTTTGAAAGATTACAACTGTTTTAGAGGCCGATTTCCCCAGCAGAAAACAGAATTTAACAGAAACAGCCGTTGCTTCACTTCAGCTATTGCAAAAATCGACGAACATGGAAGGGAGAAGCCTGCAAAACAATGATGCATCACGTGGCAGTACGACTACAGCCGAAGCACAGGTCGGCTGACTGATGTCTAAGTGTTGCATCACGTGGCTTCAAGCAACAGAAGCCTGAACTACAGAGGCCTTTTTTTACAACGTCTTGTACCCAGATATGCAATCTAAATATACATGTAGATGTAGGTATGTACATACATGTACGTATATATGCATATACTAACATATCATTTGTGTTTATATACACACACACACACACACGCACACACACACACACACACACACACACACACACACACACACACACACACACACACACACATATATATATATATATATATATATATATATATATATATATATATATATATATATATATATATATATATATATATATATACATAGATACGTGCAAGCACACTTATATGTATATATACGCACACATACATATAAACAAGTGCACTGTAGTTCGCTTGAAGCATAGTAGTTGAAAAGTAGAAAAAGAAAAAGGAATGTAAAAACTGCTCCTAACAGTTTAGAAAGTTTTACAAGAAGATTTCTATTTCAGGAAGTAAACTAAAAAAAATGCGCATTTCTTTATTTTATTTTAAACTGCTTGGATTTTTGGTTAGCAGCAGAAAGACATCTGGAAATACTGGTACAGAAAACTCACCAAATGTTGGTCATTGTCATAATTTTCACTTGTTGATGGTGAAAGATTTTGTTGGTGTCGTATATTATGATGTTCGTAATGGTCGTGATGAATTCACAGAGCCGCAGGGCAATCTCCGATCACCTGTTCATTTCCGGTTTGAGGCCCTGGATCAATGTGTTTGGTTTAATACGGACATTTTCTATGTGGCTAGTATTGAGGCGTTGCCGAACTTAGTTCAGTGTTTGCGGAAGGAAGACGCGTTGTAATGAGGTCATCCTTTAGTCGTAAGTGAAATTCTCAGACTGTGCTGCCAATGTAACAGTTGTTGCATTTGGGGCATCCTATTTGGTATACTACATGTTAGTCTTGAGAATATACACAGAGAGAGATACGAGTTAGATTGTCTCTGTGAGAGAGGGAGACAGAAACAATAAAACGAGAGAAAGAGAGACTGAAAGACACTGAGAGAGAGAGAGAGATACAGAAAGAGAAACAGCCAGACAGAGAGAAAGAGACAGAGTCAGACAGACAGACAGACAGACAGAAAGGGTTTCCTTTCAGTTTGAGACGAAATATATTCAAGGCTAATGCATTTCAATTGGACCTAATAATTATAACATTGATATGTACTGTAATGCTTATAAATAATGAAATACACCTGAATGTAAATATAAGCGCAGGAGTAGCTGTGTGGTAGGTAGCCTGCTTACCAACCATGTGGTTACAAGCTCAGTCCCACTGCGTGACACTTTGAGCAAGTGTCTTCTATCATTGCCGAGGGCCGACCAAATCCTTCTGGGTGGATTTGGTAGATGGCAACTCAAAGAAGGCCATCATATATATATATATATATATATATATATATATATATATATATATATATATATATATATATATATATATATATATATATATATATATATATATGTATATATATATATATATATATATATATATATATATATATATATATATATATATATATATATATATATATATATATATATATATATATATATATATATATATATATATATATATATAGGCACAGGAGTAGCTCTATGATAAGTAGACTGGTTACCAACCACATAGTTCCGGGTTCAGTCCCACTGCGTGGCAGCTTGAGGAAGTGACTTCCTCAAGCTTCTACTATTGTCTTCTACTATTGCCTAGGACCGACCGAACCCTTGTGTGTGGATTTTGTGTCACGGGAACTCAAAGAAGACAATCATGTATATATTTATATGTGTATGTGTGTGTGTGAGTGCGTGTGTGCGTGAGTGCGTGTATGTTTGTGTGTGTGTATATGTGTGTCTGTGTTTGTGTGTGGTCACTCACCATCTCTTGACAACCGATTATCGTGTGTTCCGTCATTGTAATATAATTGTTCGGCAAAAGAGACCGATAGACAAAATACTAGGCTTACAAAGTATAAGTCATGGGTTCTTTTTGTTCGACGAAAGGTGGTGTTCCAGCATGACCGCAGTCAAATGAATGATACAAAAGAAGGAATAAAAGAATAAAATAATATATATATATATATATATATATATATATATATATATATATATATATGTGTGTGTGTGTATATATATATATATACATTTAACGGCGGTGCGTCAGCATGGCCGCGGCTCTGAGCTGAAAATATAGAAAAAAAAGAAACATATCTATCTATCTATCTATCTATGTATATATACACACACACACATATATATATATATATATATATATATATATATATATATATATATATATATATATATATATATATATATATATATATATACATATATATATATATAATCAATCAAGGTTCAGGAAAGGCAGATCCAACGGGAACAGTAATCCAAGGTAATCCGGCAGTTGGGTACATCAAATCCAGTTGAGCGTCCAATAATACTATCCATATCACGTCCTCACTTTGTTGTTTTTTTGTTTTTTTGTTATTGTTTTTTTTGAACTATATATATATAGATAGATAGATAGATACATATTTATATATATATATATATATATATATATATATATATATATATATATATATATATATATATATATATATATATATACATATATATATATATATATATATATATATATATATATATATATATATATATATATATATATATATATATATATATATATATATATATATATATATATATATATATATATATGCATACATACATACATATATCTGTTTACAAGTCATACATATCCCTTAGTGTACCGTTTACAAATGTATGTCAAATTATGTAACATTATTACATTTTTGCTACAAGTGCAGTCCGAGTTCAAAGCAGTAGTATTAAATTCTTATCTCAATTTGTTTGCTTATTATTTTAGTACGACATATACAGCATTCAAAGAGGATTTCAGTGATGTTTAGAGGAAAACAGTTTATACGATCGTATAAAAATTATTTATTAATGTAGACATAGTTTATTGTTACACCACGATATTGTCACTGAAATTTTATTGAACAGTGGACCTGTAGCCATAAATATTTATGATGTTTCTGCCAGTCAAATTTGACACACTTTTTCTGTATATGCTTCGGCTTTCTTTAATATATTTCATATCATTTCATGTGGAGTGTCGTGTCTACGTTTCTATACATTGTTGTTTAAACCTTACAGAATCTCATAAGTAGTACATATACGGATCGTATATAGTTCAACTGTCTAATATAGTCTTTGGTTTCCTTAAAGGAAATGTAGGTATTGAAAAGTTTTTGAAGTTTAGAAATGTTACATATTTATTGTTCGATACTGAGATGAGAAATATCAATTCCGCTAAAAAATTGACCTTCGCAAATGAAATTATAGCACTGTCTACATGCCTAGTTTTGTATATGCATTCATATACGTCTCACCAGCAATATGGTTACAGTTATATTTGCTATCGGATGACATTTTGATGCGATAGTTCCAAAACTAATTTCTCTGTTGGAGTGCATGTATGTATATATATTCTTTATCAAAAATAACCCTAACATAAACGTTGCTAGTAGAACGTTTGGGTACAGCTACAATATCATTTGTCCTAAAGAAATAAATTTTTGGTTGTACGTCGACGGTTTAAATGCTCTGCTGTCGCTTTTGTTTGTTAAATATTTCATAATTATCCCTCGGATTGTAAAATGATAATCTTTAACAATTTACCGTGGGTAACATATACCATGGGTAGCAAATTCATGTTGGTTTACGTTTTATGGTCATGCTGAAGCGTATAGGAAACATGCATTATACATAATCTTTCCTGTATGAAGACTAATTCTTTCCAAGGTGTGGTATACTAGTCCTGCAAATTTAGTATATTTGTGTAGAGAGTCCCTAGAGAGTACACCTTGTGAAGACTATTAGCTACCCGTAAGATGTTTACCACTTCACTTTTGATTACCTATCTTTTGTAATTAGTATTGCTGTCGTTGTTTTTCAGATGCAGTTCGAATAATAGCGTACGTCACTCAAACCTTTCTGAATCTTTGTTTCAATAATAGAACATTTCTGCATCTCTATTTTTGTAGAAGTGTGTAGTGGTCTTCTGGACCATACAAATTCGAAAGCAATCGGAACGGATATCCACAACAGAAAAGACAAGCATCATAAGTGTTAGTACCCAGATTTATTTTGAGTTACTTTTTTTAGTTTAGAAAGAAAACTCCAGCAGCCTTATCGTCTTTAACTTCATATAGTATTCTCTTGTCACGTTATCCTTGTTCACAGCTTCTATCCATGAAAGGCGTCAACACGTATATATCCATTTCCACACTATCCGTGTGAAACAGGGATAGTTTAGAGACCACGAATACAAAGCCTTTTGATTAGGAAACAGTTTTTTTTCTACATTTAACTGTCAAATAAGATCAATTCTTTTGGACATATTCCATTTCAATGACATCAGAAAATGTAACTAAACCAACCAGTCTCGCCATTGTAAATATTTCCAGTGTACGTCATTTCATTGTACGCAGAAATATTTCGGTATGTGTGTCTGCATCAATTTCTAAGTCTTTCCATTTCTGTTTATAACCGCCTATTTTTGTTCAATATATCAGCATGTTCTACACTTGCATATATTTTGCCAACCTCTCTCTTTCTCTCTCGATATAAATAAACATATATATTCATGTATGTATATACGCATACATGTTTATGTATATATCTATGTGTAAATATGTATATGTATGCATATATATATATATATATATATATATATATATATATATATATACACACACACACAAACACACGCATACACACACACATACACACACACACACACACACACACACACACACACACACACACACATATATATATATATACATATATAATTTACTATTTCTTCCCTTCGCTATATTCTACTCGTCTCATTTCCTTCTTCTACAGTGCCATGTTACTTCGTTATTTCTCACTCAACTAATTTCTTTCTGTTTTTCCCCGTTTCTTCTCCACAGTCTCATAATACATTTAAAGAAAGCTGCTTCATTTTCTGATTCTTCTAGTTTTATTCCTTATCTCTCGTGTTGTCTCTTCCTTTCTCACGGTTGAATTCGCTCGAATACTCTTTGGTAAATGTACTTTACGAAAATTTGGTCGTTTCCTCAACGCTATGTTGTGTTGCTGTCAAAACCTGCAGCGAAATGTACTTTTTTCTTTCGCTCTTCCTTTAACATTTGCTTTTTTTAAATACATCTGCTTACATACGTACATAAACACATACATACATGCATACATACTTATATATTATACGTGTGTTTATGTATGTATGTGTACGAATGTGTGTATGCATACATAGACGAATGTCGTTTTCTGCTTGGTCTCACCAATTTCCGAGTTCTGACATGTTTTCCTGTTATCTCCGCTTCTTTCTTTCCTTATTTTTACCGTTTTTAGTTTGCCGTTTCTTCGTCGCCGAAGTAAATGGTTTCTTGTCTAAAACATAGTATTAAACACTGCTCTATCCTTCTATAAGTGAGAAACATTACAAAATCTAAGCCGATTTCTACATCTAAACATAAATATACAATTTTGTTGTAAAACAGTCGATATAAACGATTAAAAAAGATGACCGAGCGACACTAAACGTTAAAACAAGTATCATGTAAATTATAGATAAATATTGTTGATATACTAATCGAAAGGTTATGTGATAATCTTCAGAGAAGCCAGAGTTGTGTAACCTGAAACGTAATTAGTATTGCATTATATGCAAAGCTTACACACTCAATTATGAAACGGTTCAGTACATTTTGTTTTTAGCATGTTCCGACGCTATTGTAGTAGATTTTTGTTTCCATAAAGAGAGCGAAAATTGGTGCATTTAAATAGGACGAACGCGATCGTTGATCTTCGATTAAAGCTATGTAAAATGCTCAGAAAATCAGCTCTCTTATCCATTTATGTGGTTCGGCTCTGGTGGGAGGGAAAGAAAGAAGGTTCTCCGATATATTTCTTGCCATATTTAGAAACAGAATACTAATATTTTTTTTTTCATTCTCAAAATTGGGTGATAGTGCTTCTTCTTACCGCGGGATGTTCTCCGCTAAGTTCACCTATGAATAATGAGTGTGATAAAAGTGAAGGAAGTATATTTTAGATATTTATATATATTGAATGCACTTAAACTAGATCAACATAAATTTCCCAAGGATAAATAATAAAAGGCGAAGGCCTCCAGAGCTACACAACGAATTATTGTGATACTTTTATATTTCCTAATTTCAATTTTTCTTATAGACGTTAAAAGTATTCTTAGAAACATTAAAAATTTTCTCACGGTGTATACGGATGGAAATCTCACCAAAATAAGTAACAGTTGATCACTGGAGTCGATGTTATCGACTTACCTCCTCCCTCGAAATTGCTGGCTTTGTGCAAACATTTGAAACCAATGTTATTATTACTACTACTACTGCTTGACCGTCATCTCCTGAACTAATCCCTTAGTGGCTCACCTGATCACGAACAGGAATAGTCGGGGGACATTCATAGCCATGGAACGCTTTGGGATTTGAATAATTCCCTTTCTGAAAACATGGGTGGTTCGTTAAGTTTGACTAACAACCCTTATTCAGGAACCTTTTGAGTGAGATGGGCTACTGGATCTCTCTAAAAATCTAACTCCAAATTCATGCGCTGTTTATCTTCATAAGAGATCTCTATATTTCGTAGATATAGTTGTGATACATGTGCTTCATGTACCGCTTTCAGAAGGGTTGTCATACTGGGTTTCGTATATTCGCATATTAATGTCACTTTTATTGCATGCGCTGCTCTATCAGTAATAAGTGTCAATTATTTTTGAATGAGAGCAGTGTAGTAGCACAAAAGGAATATAAAATGTATCAATCCACATATCAACTTTTGAGTGAGTACAGTTTACTAGCAGAAGAGGAATAGAAACGCAGATATGACTGTGTAGGCAAAAGAATGCAGAGGGACGTTCGCCGAATGTATGTCTTCAAGACAATAGAAGTTTGGTATGAACATGCACCAGACGTTGTAAGCGAAAAGGTGAATTGCAAGATCTTATGTGATTTCTCCCCTAAAGACTGACATTACTACGGAAGCATGACGACTTCATATGATCATAGACGACAAAATAAAAGAAATATAAGATAAGATTTTTATAAAGTTTAACGACAGCAGCGTCGATACGAAAAGAATTGAAGAAAATTAGAAATATCAGGATATAGATAGAGAACCGATCTGCATGTGGAAGCTCAAGACAACAATCATTCTTGTAGTAAGTGGTACACTTAGCACAACACCCAAATTACTAGCTAAACGATTGAAAGCGACTAGAATTAAAACTCACGTTTCAGTGTTGTAGAAAACGTTCACCTTGTAGTCTACCAGAAGCCTTAGGAAAATTCTGACGTTCTGAGATCTGTTGTCACCAAACCTCAATATAGAATACCTGCTTAGTAAATTAGTATTCACTAGCATAGTAACAAGAAAAACGACGACGACGGCGATAATAATGATGATGGTCGCAGATTTTAGCACAGGATCAGCACGTTCCGGTGAAGGGGTAAGTCGATAACAGCAATCCCAGAGTGTAACTAGTACTTATTTTATCGACCGAGAAATTTCGACCTCGAGATACGTGTGAAGAGAACTATCCAATCAAGGAAATAATTCGAGAGGGTAAATAAGGCGAATTAATATTCCCGAAATAATTCAAGATAAAATACTTTTTGTAATTCTTTGTCTGAACAATAGTCGGTTCTACAGGCGCCTGCAGTGAAGAATTGCACAGCGATTGCTATGTATGTCCTTGTTGCATATCTCCAGTTAATTTAGCACCCGGTCAATCTACGCCTATTTCCATTTTATTGAGACGTAGTATATGCTAGC
>NC_142933.1:102058572-102071072 GCF_046866305.1 Octopus bimaculoides
ATATATATATATATATATATATATATATATATATATATATATATATATATATATATATATATATATATATATATATATATATATATATATATATATATATATATATATATATATATATATATATATATATATATATATATATATATATATATATATATATATATATATATATATATATATATATATATATATATATATATATATATATATATATATATATATATATATATATATATATATATATATATATATATATATATATATATATATATATATATATATATATATATATATATATATATATATATATATATATATATATATATATATATATATATATATATATATATATATATATATATATATATATATATATATATATATATATATATATATATATATATATATATATATATATATATATATATATATATATATATATATATATATATATATATATATATATATATATATATATATATATATATATATATATATATATATATATATATATATATATATATATATATATATATATATATATATATATATATAAGAAATAGTGCGCAACAAGGTAACAATTTCTGCAGGGAATCGAAGTCGATAATCATTCGACGCTAGATAAAGCTTCATCGAATGTGTAGAGGCACAGATGTGTGCGGGCGGCAGGCGTAAAAAAAAATATCGTCTTAGCTCTAGAAAGAACGCCAGAAAAATGGACAACCTAGTGCCCAAACTTCGAACGCTCTGATAACTATTGTATGTGTATGTTCCTCTCTGTGTGTGTTCGTGCGTACGTGTTCGCGTGTGTGGGAACGCATGCATATATCTATAAATCTGTTTAAAATGCTAAATATCACCCTTTGGGTTGTCTCCTCACCGTGAATTCTCCTGTTTGAAACCTTAACCCCTTATATTCATACATGAAGATACATTATATGATCTATATGAGTAATCATTAGAATTATTTATATATAATACATCGAGAATGCCAGTATTTACTACACACCCATGGTAACTCTGACCATAAGTGCAGGAGTCCCTCTCTTAAAAGTACTTCCGTATTCACCTTACCTGGCGGTTTGCAATAAGATTTGTTCCATTTTCTCAAGGTGTGCACAGCTTCAAAATTCTAAGCGTTATTTGCTCAAAGATGAAATATTTAACCTTTCATGTTTTCGACCGTATATCTCTTGTCCTAAACATCACAAGACGCTCGTCTCGAGACTAGCATAGTAAGCACAATTAGCAGATAAATCAACGAAGCACACAATAACATGTAGCAGGCCGGTGTTATTTCCACGCTCCTCCAACATCTACTAATGATTTTGAAACATACCGCCATCAAAGACCTCCAATTTATCAAACAACTATATATCTACGTCGTTCACATATACTTCTGACATGTTCCTATTTCGTCCTGCAATGATCCCCATTAGCAATAATAGCTCAAGAATTAGTGCAGCTATCAGATGATTGAAGGATACCTATTCCAAGTGGTTCTGTGATCGAAATGGGAAATACAATTGTTCGACTATAGCTTGTCCATTGCTTATAGAGGTTTACTCATTCAAAACGCTCTAACCCTTGGAAAATAACTGAATTTAAATGCTCTGATAATAGCTGCTAAGAATCGAGTCGTCCATACCTACAAATTTGACGAAGGGAAAATAATCTAGGCTCACTGAAAGTAGTTTTCAATACTTCTCTCTGTGACGTATCTAGTGAAACACCTTATTGTAGTTAGATATGCACCGAATTGCACATGTCTACGTGTTCATGATTATGCTAACAAGTTCTGACTTCGGTCCAATATTCAAGAACTTAAACACTGATTTCGGGTTGTAAATAGTGTAGACCAGGCGTTAACTAAACTATTGCCGTTCAAAGTTGATTATTCTTTATCTTGAAGAAAATCTTTGAGAGAATGAGAATACATCGCCTGAAAAAGTCTTCAGGCAGTTGAATTATCCAAAACACTATATTTTTCCCATAAAAGCGTGGAAAATAGAAATCATCTACGGAACCAGTTTGGCGATGTTATTTGAAATCACAAAGGGCTGTGAGTTGGCCGAATTGTTAGCACGCTGGGCGAACTACTTAGCCGTATTGCGTCTGCCGTTACATTCTGTGTTCAATCTCCGTCGAGGATGGCTTTGCCTTTCATCCTTTCGGGGTCGAGAAATTAAGTACCAGTTGCGTACTGGGGTCGATGTAATCGACTGACCCCTCTCCCCCAAAATTTCGGGCTTCATGCCTAGAGTAGAAATGATTATTTGAAATCACAAAATGTGGCGAGTTGGCAGAATCGATAGCACCGTGAGCGAACTGGGGTCGATGTAATCGAATTAATCCCTTTTTCCTTGTTTGTACTCTCTATATTTAGTCCCCTGTAGGCAATAAAAAAAAAATTGAAATCAGAAGACGGTGTTAATATCAAACAATGAGAAAGCTACGATGAGAGTGGAGATGGATTAATAGACCCTTGTTCTTATGCTCTACTGTCTTTCATCCATCTCCGAAGGATAGCAGATATGGCTGGATTTGAACTCACTAATCACTGTGCATGAACAAATACCTAACAAATTTCTTTTTTTCTTCCACGTTGTAAACATTCTGCCGACGTAAACGTACATACATGAACGCTTTCTGAAAATGAGTTAACAACAAACTAAATTACATTTTTTTCTTTCATTTCTTTCCTCTTCTGCTTTTTTTGTTTCCTAGAAAACGAGTGCGCCTGAATTAGTCATTGCGGTTACACGTATGCACAAGTAAACATGGTTCGTGACTGAATTATGAACAGTTAACGAATAAGTAGAGTGTACTTAAAAATCTCTCTTAATTTTAACAGTTGCCATACGACGATTTTACACTCTTCATGCTGTTGCACTCATACGCTCTTACATACGCATTGATGTGTATGTAAACGCAAAATGGACTGGAGGAGGGGGTGTATGAGAGTAATACTAGTAAAATATTGTGAGTAACAGAGATCATACGAGTCGATGCGAGGGACGGAGAGGAAAATGTAGATTGATATATATATATATATATATATATATATACATGTTTATGTGTGTATATAGATATATATAGCCATTTATGTGTGTGTATATATATGCATATATATATATATATATATATATATATATATATGTATGTATATATATATATGTGTGTGTGTGTGTATAATATATATATAGATATATATATATATATGTATATATATATGTATATATATATATATATATGTATATATATATGTATATATATATATATATATATATATATATATATATATATATGTATATATATATATATGTATATATATATATATATATATATATATATATATATATATATGTATATATATATATATGTATATATATATATATATATGTATATATATATATATATATATATATATATATATGTATATATATATATATGTATATATATATATATATATATATATATATATGTATATATATATATATATATATGTATATATATATATATATATATATATATATATATATATATATATATATATATATGTATATATATATATATATATATATATATATATATATATGTATATATATATATATATATATATATATATATATATATATATATATATATATATATATGTATATATATATATATATATATATATATATATATATACATATATATATATATACATATATATATATATATATATATATATATATATATATATACATATATATATATATATATATATATACACGCACACACACAAACACACGCACAGACGAGAGGATGAGAAAGAAGAAGAGAGAGAAAATGAGAAGACATAGAGTGAACTGGTATGCATGGTAAGTTTGATGAAGTAATGATATCCTATGTTTGTATGCATGTGCGATGAATGGCCAGGCTGATAACCTGAAACACATTTCTCACATATGTAGCTGTTAGTAAGTCATGAGCCGTGCGATAAAGTCGATAACAGGATATTGAATAGAATTCCATAAATTATATTAAAAGATAGGTATGTTCAACAATTCAAATATTTCGCGAAGTATATGGCTATTTAATCACCAAAGATATGCATCTTTGTCTGAGATTTAACCTGAATATTTTTACTTAGAATATGCCAATAATGAAAGGATTTATCGCAATGCAGCTAACTTAAATACAGTCTCTTAGTGCAGAAGTTCTGTTCTATACGCATGTAGCATCAAGAGTATATTGATTGGCATATGTTAGTCCCGAAAGACTAAGGATCTGCGCTTTGGATTGGATTGTTACTGCACCATCGTTTGTGACTGACAAGGCCAATGCGTGTGTGTCAGTCACGGTTGCAACTGTCGCAAATCTGGTTGGTCGGTTGGTGTTTCGGTCTTACTGCGTCTCCGTCTGTCCTCTGCTGTCTGACGCCTGTAATCATTTTGGGTGGGGGCATCCCAGCTTGAAGTGGGCGGTAGCTATCCAGTAAGACGTCAAATGAGCGAATACTTATCACGGTAACTTCTTTTTTCTATTTTATTCCATCGCGAATCGCGACTCTGGAGTGTCCTCTTCAGGACATAGGCTTGAACAGGGTTTGTGGAAGACCTTCAGTTGCCCATGCGACAGGTCCCCCCTCCCCAAATCACCGATAGCATCCAAGGGAAATGCAGAAGCCGGTACAGCTTGGGATCGCTGTGTCACAGGACTTCAAAGTACCTTCGGACTTTCAGCTCCCGATATTTCCACAGGGTTTTTCCCCAATCCTTCCCCATTATGCGGTTCGAAACAACGCAGTAGAGTTTGGAGTCAGCTTTTCCTTTCTCTTAGATGGGTTGCCTTCCGGGACTAACGGGTCCCATCTACCGGAATCACTGGTTTTGGGGCGCCAGTAACTCGCTCTCTCTAATTCTCCGGCCAGTAGAAACAGTTCCACTGGGCCCAGGAGATATGCCACACGAGATGGCCAGGTTTTGGAATCGGCTGTCAGAGGCTCTTTAATACGCGTGTAGTGGGAGCTTATCCCCACCTCATACCCTGATTCGACAACTATATATCACTAATGAAAATACTTATAAGCAAGGCGGCTGAGTTAGATATAGATAAATCTGTGGGCGTGTTCCACACATAGTCTCTTAGTGCAGAAATGGTTTTGGCACATAGGTACATCACACACCCTGAAGTTCAAATAAGTGAGTTCAAATAAGTGAGTTCAATTACCTTTTGAATGGAAATTCCCATAACGATGTTATATTTCCTGTCGCTTTTGCATTGTTTCACGTGTAAAATTTCTACAAAATCGATATAATATTATCTAAGGACATGCTTATTCAATATATGGGCTTAAGTTCAGCACGGAAAACGCGAGCAACGCCGAGTCCAACAGCTAACATACACCCCTCCACACACACACATACACACACACACACACACACACACACACACACACACACACACACACACACACACACACACACACACACACACGGATGTATATTATCGATGTATATTTTCGATTCAAATAATCGTGAGTGGAAGAATGAATACAAATATCTAGTTAATAATGATAACTAAAAAAAAAAAATATCTATGTATATTTTAACGGTATTTTTGTTTATTTTTCTTTAAATCTCACCTACTGAAGAGTACAAATTCGACCTTTGTGATGTTCTCTTTATGTAAATATTGTTCCTTTTGTCATAAAAGAAATTCCCAGGGAATGTGAAATAAAAGGATAAACCATTTTACCATCCAATCAGCTGCACTTCATTTATTTGAAGAATTTTATTGAACTGTGCTTAATAATGTAAGTCTGATATTGAGTATTTTTTTCTATATGTATATTCGATTAAAGGTTGTATTGATCTCATGATGATACTTAATATATCCATCCCAAGAAGCTGGAAGGTAAAGTCGACCTCGGCTGAATTTGAACTCAAATCGTAGCTACTGGCGAAGTACTATTAGGCATTTCATCCAGAGCGCGACTAGTTCTGATTTCTCGCTGCATGCTTGCCGCCTTAATAATATTAGCAACAACAACATCAACAAGGACCACGGTGACAACGACCATGATGATGATGATGATGATGATGATAATTTGGTTTCCAATTTTGGCACAAGGCTAACAATATTTGTGGAGGATTAAGTCGATTACATCGAGCCCAGTTCTCAACTGGTACTCATTCTATCGAACTGGGAAGTATGAAAGGAAAAGTCGACCTCGGCGAAAAATGAACACAGAACACCAAAGCAGACGAAATACCTCTCAAAGTTTCGTACTAACGATTGTCCTGCTCGCCGCCTTAATAATAACAATAACAACACCAACGATAATGATGATGGTGGTGGGCGAGAGAACACGATGATTATTACATCGAACCCAAAGCAGGACTCGTAGCAGGAATGTACAAACTAACGATGCTGGCATCGAAAATGTAAGGAAGAAAGAATTAAAACAGAACTATAACCATGCGCACAAAAAGAAATTTGGAAGGACATTAGTGAGGAAAATCATTTGTGAAAATGATGAAGATGACATGAATAAATAGAAAATGAGCAGGAAATATACAACAAATAATGCGAAATTCAGACATGCGTGCTGAGTTCTATACGCATCTGCATGAGTACATTTATACATATTTATATCCCTGTGCGTGTGTTCGCTTATGTATAAGTATATATATATATATGTACATATATATATTTATATATGTATATACATATATGTACACACACACACACACACACACACACAAACACACACACATATATATATACACATATAGATAGACAGATAGATATATAAATAGATAGACAGATAGATAGACAGACAGATGCATACACACATACACACACATATGTATCTATATAAATGTATGCATGTTTGTAAGCATGTTTCTGTGCGCGTGCCTGTGTATATCGCTTAACTATACACGTATATACGTATGCATATATACATGTGTAAGTATGTATGTATATGTCTAGTTATCTATCTTCTATCTATCTATCTATCTATCTATTTCTCTATCCATCGGTCTATCTATGTGTCTATCTCTCAGTCTTCCAATCTCTCTCGCGTATATTTTCCACACATATATGTACATATATATGTAAACACATATACACACACACACACACACACACACACACACACACACACACCCACATATATATATATATATATATATATATATATATATATATATATATATATATATATATATATTTACACACACATTTACATATATGCATATATACAAACATTAACACCCACACACACACACACAAATTCACACACTCACGCACACCTACACACACAGATACACGCACACACAAACACGCACATCTACACATATTAAAGAAAAAATCTGAAGGAGAGAAGGAGGGACAATTGGTAATTGGGAGAGAGTTAGGAGCAGAACGCAAAAACTATAATATCGATCGATGTTACATAACCCTGGAAATACCAATCAGTTTAAGTGGTTTTACTTGCCAATATGCTGCTGATGCATTTGCAGTCATTTCTGCAGCTGCTGTTGCACCAAATGTACCAGCTGCAACTTTAGTTCATGCCACCACTGCGGCTACCGCACCTGCTACTTGTGGTAGTAGTGGTACTTAGGGAGTGGAAAGTCTTTTTCTCTTTCATTTTTGCCCATTATTCGCTCCTCAACTTTGCTTGTGTGTCTATAAGGAGAAAGAAATTACGTTAACATTGTCATATTGTGTGATGCGAACCGATGTCGCTAAGATGACTTCAGTTCCTAATTTGCTTATTCGTCCATATTGGTTTTGTAAATAATAACCGTTCCACTTACTTTCCTAATACAAAATGACAGTCTGTACTATAAAATTCTATGTAAGTTTGGATAAATGGCTGCTGGTTTTGCGGACAGTTATGTTGGTGCTTTTTTTCTTATTTTGTATAGTGTTTGCTTTTGTTAGATATTTCTTATTGAGTAAAGAGGGATTGGTTAACCATTTTAGCAAGACGTAAAATAACAGAGGGAAAGATTCATTTATATAGAAATAAAAGTATATAAATAAAAAAAAAGACAAAGAAACAATCAAGGGAAATAAGTGAAAACAATACGAACAAAAGGAAAACGAATTCAAGAGACCTAGAAATCAACATAACTCTGAAACACATGACTTTTGCAATTTTGGACGATTATTTATTTATGTATATTTGTCTACATAGGGCAGTATATGTGTACATTTTTGTGTGTGCATATATATTTGTATACAGAAATGTCATTGTATGTACGTATGTATATTGTTAGTGATGCTTGTGTGCACGTATGAATATGCATGCATACGTACACACATAATATATGTTTTTATATTTACATTCAGCAAGAGAATTGATCATGTTAGAGGTTAGCGTATTGCCTTACCTAAATGTTGCCAATCATCTGAGATACTCCAAAGCTAATTTTATTGGGAAAACCGAGCACATTGTCGATGGTCCATTTATTTTCAACTATTACAATGTCCTTGCAAAAAAGGGTTATCAAACAAGTGGTGATTTCTCTGTTGACTAAAATATGTATTGGAAGGATTTACTAATGAAAATAATGTGAAACAATTTAAAAGTGACGAAGTCTAATTTGGATCTCAATC
The DNA here is from genome assembly GCF_046866305.1 of Octopus bimaculoides. Classification (NCBI taxonomy): domain Eukaryota; kingdom Metazoa; phylum Mollusca; class Cephalopoda; order Octopoda; family Octopodidae; genus Octopus; species Octopus bimaculoides. Next base: position 102,067,195 of record NC_142933.1, read on the forward strand.
TTGACTTTGTGTCATATCGTGTCTGCAAATCTGGGACTGGGTAAATGTATTACGTATGTCCCCATTGATTTTATTTTTTATTACTCGTTCAGATTTAATAGCGTGGCACTTGCTTGAGTGTGTGTGTGTGTGTGTGTGTGTGTGTGTGTGTGTGTGTGTGTGTGTGTGTGTGTTTGTGTGTGTGTATGCCTTCGGTGTCTTGCCACCAATTGCTTTTGTAACACCAGATTTACATACTATTACTGATAGGTTTATGTCCTTCGAATTTCACTGGAAAAAGGAAATATTTTCAGGTCTCTAGAAAACGTTTGTGTTTGTGTTGGTGGTGAGTATGTATTTCTTTTTATTTTTGTCCCTCTTCCGCTTCACAACAGGTGTTGGATACTTTGTCTCTAATTTACCAATTCCGCATGTAGTGCCTACAGAATAAGTTCCAGAACTTGAGTTGGACAAAACAGCACCACGCATTTCCTCAAGCAGGTCCTAGTTCTCAAAGAGATACGTGATTCTTCAAAGCACTTAATATAGGACAATGGGTTAAACATTTATGCCTATATAGTCAACGCTCAGCATTGCCTATGTGTACTTCCAGTTTTTAAATCAAAAGTTATATATTGAAAGATAGCTATCCTTAAGGTCGTATGAAAGGTGGCTATTTATAGATTTCCCGAATGCATCCGTGGTTTGGCCGTCCACACGCTGACACATGCTCCCGAAATACAAAGTATTTGATTCCGTGTACTGAATTTAGTACACTTACCAACTTCTATAGTTCTTTACTCTTTTACTCTTTTACTTGTTTCAGTCTTTTTGACTGTGGCCATGCTGGAGCACCGCCTTTAGTCGAGCAAATCGACCCCAGGAATTATTCTTTGGAAGCCTAGTACTTATTATATCCGTATCTTTTGCCGAACCGCTAAGTTACGGGGACATAAACACACCAGCATCGGTTGTCAACCGATGTTGGGGGGGGGGCAAACACAGACATACAAACACATACACACATACATATATATATATATATACATATATACGACAGGCTTGTTTCTGTTTCCGTCTACCAAATTCACTCACAAGGCTTTGGTCGGCCCGAGGCTATAGTAGAAGACATTTGCCCAAGATGCCACGCAGTGGGACTGAACCCGGGACCATGTGGTTGGTAAGCAAGCTACTTACCACACAGCCACAACTACGCCTTCTTGTTCATGATTATGTCAACACACTATTTCATTGTACCTCTCTGTCAGCTGAAGTTTACAGACGAAACGACAAAACGCACGAGACCCTCAGATATCTGCTAAACGATACAAAAGCGTTTCCACCGTTGTAATGGATTCATAAAAGCTTGCAGAACTTCTGAGTAGCTCATGACTTATTTAACTAGGAAGCTAATATGCCGTTTCTGTTCTCTCTCTATAATCTGTTTTTTATCATTCAGGCGTAAATCATGAACTAAGTAAGCACCTGGCAATTTATCTGGAAAAAGCAGGTTTCATTTCACCAAAAATAGCTTTCAAGTAGGAAATAACATATATTCCCGTTTCTCCACCTTAATTATACTATATTTACTCTGTGCTTGAATCAAAACTGTCAATTCGCTAAAAATATAAAATATATGGCGGCTTAAGCAATCTAATTTCTGAGGGGGCCAGCTGTATGAGACAATTTCTATACATGTTGGAAACCAAATTTCCTGATAAAGTTTTCCATATTATACTGATTTTACTTAAAGAAATTATCTCCAATTTTCGGAACATTTAGTTGATGAGATACAATGTTGTTCCAAGAGAAAACACTCAACTCTGTAAGAAACATGTCTCCTGATAACGTTAAAGTTAAAACTAAGACCCATTCTCTTTACAACATGGCGAAATCGTTGCCGGGAAATTACACTTAACTCTTACAGCGCTAAATATAATAAGGTGCAACCGGTAGTTGAGAATGTGTTAAACATGACTATGATGTTAAGAGGTATTTTTGAGAGTATAACTGTCTTTTTACAGGGTCTGCCTATTATGGTATTCCGACAATCCCGCTTTTGTTCTATCTATATGAAATCATTATTTGCTCAATGAACGGAGCCCCTCATAAACTTTACATCAAGTAAATCCATTTCTTAGAATTTGTAAGCGCCGTGCATGGGAAAATGTTAAAATATTCCTCTATGCCAGTACTGCCCGAAATATAAAAGTGTAGAGAGCAAAAAATGAAGACACGTATCATTATTTCAGAAATCGGAATGGATTTCTCTTCCACCCGAGTTCACTAGTCTCTAATTATGTATAGAACTTTCAACTACAACTAGAAAAATTATCAAATTTGTACACGTGTGAAAATCATTAAATTTAGACATGTGTAGAAATAAACATGTGCTAATTACGGGTTTTTGTGTGTACATATACAAGTTAGCAGTGCAAGAAGGTTTAATATTTTGATTCATATTTCCTTACTATTTTAAAGTGTGTATGGCTTGCAGATTCTTTTTTAGGGAACCAGGACTATGCATGTAAGTGTCTGTATGTCTTTGGTTTGAGACGGTAGTTGATATCATTCTTTAGACCGACGACTGAAATTCTTTTATTCTTATATAAAGGTATTTTGAACGGGTACAACGTTCACACCATTACGAGCCTATAATTAACAGATTTTTAAATACAATAATTTATGTATTATCTATATGTATCTATGTGTCTATATGTATATCGATACATACCTGTCTATCTATTTCTCTCTCTCTCTTTCTGTGTATATATATATATATACATACATACATACATACATACACATATCTATATATATATATCTATGTAATCCATCTATATACATACACACACATGCATATACACACACACACAAACACGAACATAGGGATAAGTGGTTCTTCATGTGGTAAGATGAATTCTCTTTGCACCTATATATCTTTACTAACGTCAATTAACAAACCATGTGAATTTTTTGGTTTAGAACTCAGCCGCTCAAAGCTACAGACATGAGAGAAAACATTAATGGATAATGAAACAGAAAGAATTGAGATCAATTAAATATGTTTTTTTTTACAACATAATGGAAAGTTAGGCCGATGATTTCCTGTCTACGTCATCGTTTGGGATGCAATGTCCACGGTGTTAACAATTTAAATCTCTTATAATAAGTTGTCTTCTGCTATAGTTCTGATTTCACGAAGACCTTTTAAACTAAACGAACTGAATCAGGGGAGGTTCAATAGAACTTTTTAAAGTATTGGTTCGTTGCATGCATTTTATCACGTTACCTGGCTGGAACATAATTCGACACCACGATTAATGGAATCTTTCGGTGACAAACTGCATACATGATTTCGTCTTTACAAGTAACAAATCAGTCTCAGACTTCGCGAGACATTGATAATTGCTATAATCTCTCGCATATATAATTACGCCCTACTAACATATATACAGTGGAGAATTTCATGAAATGAAGAAATCAACGGTTAAGATTTACTTCTCGGTTTTGGATTGAATTATGGATATTATTAATTACTAGTTTAATATTTTGAAGAAGAAATATCGACACACAACTATTCCATGGACTTCTGTTTACCGTAAATATTAATTTGCCTTTCGTCAACAAAAATATATCTTGGTGTTGGCTGAAAGCTTACAGGATTCGGGCTATTTAAATACTATTAAAAAGTATTTGAGCTTCTACAATTTAAATCGTAGAACGGAAACAACCCTCGTTAAAGAGTCTTCTACATATTCAAACGTCTAAATATTTCCAACCAAGAATATCATTTATGGAATGTAGTTACATAAAGAGATTAAATTGTAACTTGCATATTTGAAGGTTACATGTAACCTGGGAATCACTAAACGCTTTAGAGAAACTGTATTAATTTC
>NC_142933.1:102076072-102078572 GCF_046866305.1 Octopus bimaculoides
CGTAGCGAGAGTCAATTTATTCGGACTTCCTTTCACTCTTTATATATACACACATACACGCATGCAGACAGTCTTTTACTCTGTTACAGTCATTTGACTGCGACCATGCCGGAGCATCGCCTTTAGTCGAACAAATCGACCCCAGGACTTATTTTATTGTAAGCGTGGTACTTATTCTTTCGGTCACTTTTGCCGATCTGTTAAGTTTCGGGGACATAGTATAGTTTGTGAAGCGATGGTGGTGGGGATAAACGCCCACACAGAGGCACACCCACACACACATAAATACACTCATACATATATATAAATACATATACACACACACATATATATATGTGTGTGTATATATATAAATATATATATATATATAAATACCTATACATATATATATATATATATATATACATATATATATATATATATATATATATATATATATATATATATATACATATACATATATATCTACACACACACACACACACACACACACACACGCACACATATATCTACATATACGACAGGCTTTTTTCAGCTACATCCACCAAATCCACTAAAATAAAAATGTTTGGTCGGCCCTTGGCTATAGTAGAAGACACTTGCCAAAGGTGCGACGCAGTGGGACTGAACCTGGAACCATGTGGTTGGGAAGCAAGGTTTTTACCACACAAACACGCACGCTTTAAACTTTCTGCATGTTTTATGTATCTCTGGTTATACGATTGTGTGAAAGATGTTTTAGGTGTATGCATGGATGAATAAATGGATAAAAATGTCAATGAGTATACAGACATGCAGATACATGTGTTCCTATAGATATGCAGAACGCATAAAATAGATACATATAGCTGCATATATGTGTAGCTATAGCATGGTTCTTGTACATCATGCAAAACATATATTGTATAATATAAGAAACGAAAGACGGTTACGTGTGGAAAAGAAAGATGGCCGATGGTCACGTGTGAGCAACGTGAGAGAGAAAGACAGAAAGAAAACAGTGAATGGGAGAAAAAGGGAATTAGAGAAGGACGGGGGAGAAAACAGTGTAGAATAGAGTCGCATCAGAAAGGTCAAGAAAAACTTACTTGGAAATGGATACATACACATGTATATATATATATATATATATATATATATATATATATATATATATATATATATATATATATATATATATATATATATATACTCACACGCACAGTCACACACATACATACAGACACACACGAGCACTTATGTGCAAAACCAAGCGGGAAAATAGCACTAGAATAACAAAAGTAGAGTACTATACCTTCATTAAAGCTGCAACATGCACACACACACACACACATATATATACACATTTCTATATGAACATATTCACCCTCGCACAGTCACACACATGTATAGATATATACTTGCCTACCCGCTTACATACGTACACAAATACATACGTACATGCATAAAACAACTGTTATACGAGTCATGTCCTTCTTGTACGGTCAATATAGCGTTTGAAGCTGCAACATGTACAACTACAGTTTCGTGAGCATATTCATAAATCTCGGTGATCGTTAGTTGTTCTTTTTGAGTTTACACGCTTGCTGTTTTTTGTTAAAACAATGTTTTAATTTCCATTCTTGTTTGCATTATATTTTTTGTGTTAGTTTAGGTTCATATGCCATATTTTTCCATTCCCTTTTTCTGAGTACTTGCGAATTTGTTGATCAAATAGAATATTAAAGTGCATTCGTTCTACTTAAACAACTTCTACGTTGTTTACGCTTAATATTTGTGCTGTTTGATATATTTGTGCCGCATTTCTGTATGTTGTGTTGTAATCATGTGTTCGTTCATATAGCTGTTGTTGTTTAGTATTTTTTTTAATAATTATATTTATTTATTTATTTTTGTTTTTGTAGAAGAATGCTTAATATTTCTTCTCAGCAAATTGATTTTGTCTCTGGCTTTTTGTATGGGTGCCGCTATTCGTGAACTTCATGTTAGTAAATGAAATTAATTGTGTAAACAGATTTGATGTGTGGTTATTCTCTATCTGAAAACTCATCTGTAATCGGATTCATTCTATTGCATAGGTACTGTATTTCATGCGTTCTACAATTTCATTGTTTTTGTTTTTTTATTCAACCATTTCCTAACAGATTTGGTTTTAAATAAATTAATTTTTGAGATTTTACAGCTCAGAAATAAAATACATTAATCTTAAAATCTCCGCTGCAAAATCTGCATTTTTGAGCAATTGCAATGTTTCCGGATAACAGCAGCTGGATTAAACTTTCAGAAATGCTAGCTCGTAATATGCACGCCTTGAATTTCCTACTTTGAGAATATGTAATTTCAATGACTAATTAACGCAGAACACTTCCTCAAAAAAGTTTACCTAAAGCAGCTAAAGTTGAATAACATTTATTATTTTTAGATACAGTGTGTTGTCTACAGACGAACATAATCAATTACAAACACGTGTTCGTTATCCAAATTTTTCTTTCATAAATAA
>NC_142933.1:102081072-102083572 GCF_046866305.1 Octopus bimaculoides
ATACTACACTTTATCGTGCAGTTACTGTTAATACTTCATTTAGAGAATTAACATTGCTTGTTTTCACCTTTTCAATATCAGTGAAGAATGTCACTGGAAAAGAAGATATAAGGTCTGCCAGGTTTTTCTCTCTCACCAAGGTCATCAGCTGTCGAACGCCGACGAAGGGAAATAACCCTGAAATCCGGATACGTTCGTGCTGCTGGCCGAGGTGAGAGGGATAACTCCCTTGGCAAACAGGACACAGTCGTGTGTCGATAAGCCAGCTGGAGGAGATGTCCTCCTGGGGCTAAAAGCAACAGTAACATCCACCCCTAGGGGTCAGCCACACTTAAGTGGCAATATACTACACTTTATCGTGCAGTTACTGTTAATACTTCATTTAGAGAATTAACATTGCTTGTTTTCACCTTTTCAATATCAGTGAAGAATGTCACTGGAAAAGAAGATATAAGGTCTGCCAGGTTTTTCTCTCTCACCAAGGTCATCAGCTGTCGAACGCCGACGAAGGGAAATAACCCTGAACTCCGGATACGTTCGTGCTGCTGGCCGAGGTGAGAGGGATAACTCCCTTGGCAAACAGGACACAGTCGTGTGTCGATAAGCCAGCTGGAGGAGATGTCCTCCTGGGGCTAAAAGCAACAGTAACATCCACCCCTAGGGGTCAGCCACACTTAAGTGGCAATATACTACACTTTATATATATATATATATATATATATATATATATATATATATATATATACTGAAATTAAATGTATATATTCATGCACATCTCATATTTTAATAGATACCAATTTGTGTACTTATATAGATACGTACACAAACTCATATTAAAATCGTTAAATGTGCTGATAAATAGAAAATGCCTTTACTATACGCCTTGTTGAACACAATATCAAAAATGTCCACTCATTCAATTGAATAGATAACATGCATTATCTGAATGCACTTTTGATGCATCTTTACCAAATGCGCAGTTGATTAACTCGTTTCGAAATCTTTCGCTGATCTGCATAATTACGTGGCCAATGTTAAATAATGAGAATAATTTCATTTGCAGGGAGGTTCATTTTGTCCAGCAGCGAATGCTGTGATATTGATTTCTCTAAAAGTAATCGCTGGGAAAAATAATATGTAGCCTCTACAGACATGCGGGACACCATGTTCAAAAGTTTTATTTCATTACACCAACCATCAACGAATATAGAACGACATTCAATCTGGTAATTTTATTGTCATAGACTATTGAGTCGCTATCGTAAATTAATGAGAATCTGCTTGATATACAAGTGTGCTTCAGTCAATATGAATGAAAACATTTAAGTGGACATTAAAGAAACCACTTTAAATATATGTGCGTGTGCGATATATACACGTTACATATATATATATATATATATATATATATATATATATAAATATATATATATATATATATATATATATATATATATATATATATATATATATATATATATATATATATATATATATATATATATATATGATGCTGATGATGAAACGTTGATGAGAGGAAATTTTGTAAGTATAATTATAAGTTTTCACTGCATGTATTGTTTACAGAAATCCGTCCAATATTAGGGCATGATAAACCCACGATGGGAACAGATATGTATTACAACGAGTGGGAGTGGAAACTAAGTCTCTAAGAAATGTTACAAGTTAACCCATTCATTGTTTCCTGCTAAATTTAGAAAATATGATTTCAATAGTTATGTGTAAATAGGTGCCTATTCTGCGTATGTTAAGAAAGGGTGACGACAAAACATTTACATGTATACTTATAAATTTTGAACGCATATACTGACTACAGAAAATAGCCGAAACCTGATTTTATAAACCCATATATACATACATACATATATATATATATATATACATAATTAAGGGATCAGCAAACGTTTCCTTCACCATATACCGAAGTTCAGAAATAGCAGCTAAAAAAGCTGAGACTCCAACAGATAGCATTACAACAAATAGTAATGCTATCTGTTGGAGTCTCAGCTTTTTTAGCTGCTATTTCTGAACTTCGGTATATGGTGAAACAAACGTTTGCTGATCCCTTAGTTATGTTTATAAGTGTATAAGAACTTTTAAATAAGTTCTCCACCGATAATGGTGCTTACATACCGAAGGGCTTGGTAAAAATTATTAATTGTTGATTTATTAATAAATTAATAAATTGATAAACTTTTACCATTTTAATTTGTAATAATTATATATATATATATATATATATATATATATATATATATATATATATATATATATATATATAAGCCTATGTATATATGAATGCATACAAAGTCTAGTATTAGGGGATATAAAACCATGGTGTTAAAATATTCGTTTGTAAGTCGTTGTTCTTTTATTGTATGATTTGTTGCCAATAGAAGAAGAGCCGGTTTCTAATGTAGCTCCAAGGCTCCTTCAAGAGAATTTTAACATAAACATCAGAGTATTTTTATTTATATAT
>NC_142933.1:102093572-102098572 GCF_046866305.1 Octopus bimaculoides
ATTCGTAGCGTTGTTACCTTCTTTGCATGAAATAAATCGTGGTTTTTGCTGATTTCTGCACCCTGGTCTCAGTATATTCTTTTATACTTTCCGGAATCGTCGAAGTTTAAATCTTTGCTATCAAAATAGTGCACCAGTTATTACAGTCTCAAATCCCTGGACTGATACGTTCATTTACATAGATTCAGTGGCCTATAAGTCACTGAGGTCAAAACATTCCTTTGTGAACGGAACGCCAGCCGGGTGAAAGATTACTTGTTCCCAGCAGGGAGGATTGAAGCAACGTGAAATGGTTGTTTTTGCTTCAAAAGGCACTGCACCATGTTCATCTGGAATTGAAACTGCGATGTTGCGACTGTGAGTGCAGCGCACTAACCACAGGACGACGCATCTTATTTTCTTTGCGTTGGATTAGCGAAATCAGGTGAAATATCATACGGTATAGGTTCCAGTTCCCTGTACATTCTGAGTTTATACCCTGCTGTCTCTTAGAAAAAATCTTTGAATATTTTAGTCCGAAGCAGTGATCGTCAGATAGCATAAAACAAGTTGGAAAATCTAATGTAAACATAATTTTCTTTTTACTTTCTACAAGTGATACGCTACGCAATGATTGAATGAAGATTCCAGATAAGTACAATGAAAAATCAGAATAAAGAGAAGGAGAAAAATAATAATATTGGTGATGATAGTGGTGACGGTTGTGGCAGGGATAGTATTATTATTATTATTATTATTATTATTATTATTATTATTATTATTATTATTATTATTATTAGTAGTAGTAGTAGTAGTAGTAGTAGTAGTAGTAGTAGTAGTAGCAGTAGTAGTTGCTGTTGTTGATGTGGGCTTGAGGCTGTCGTGTGGCGGTGGTGGTATCATCATCAGCAGCAGCTACATTAGTAGAGGTGTTGGTGTTGATGTTTTCGGTGGTAGTGTTGGTTTCTAATTCTGACAAGACACTTTTGACTGAAGAATTCTTTCTATTTTTATTTTCCGAATTGAAATGTATATTTTAAAAAGGACCAAGTTACAGTGGATTTCGCATTTCGACATTCACCACAGTCATTATACTGTCATACTGAAAGCAAACAGACATTTCGCTTGTCTATATCGACATTTTCACTGATGGTGATACAATGGAAATACCGAGATCCGAAAGAATAACAGTTTAGTAAATGTTCATATGTCATCACCTATCAATTTTAGATGTGGCTATGAATATATTGAATTACATACTTCTGTATGTTGCATTAAACAACTTGGTATTTTTGCTCAGAGATAATAACCCGACAGCTTTAACACATTGGCTAATATGCAATTGCTCAATGCGAAAGCCTGGCTACCAGCATAAGTATATCAGCAACGACGCATGATACTAGGATGACTAATGCTGGATTGAAACGGAACCGCACAGTTAGGTGTCGTTATGGGTGCAAAAATGGCCGAGTGGATAAGATAATATCTTTGAATCTATGCAGTTTCGGGTTCAAGATACCACAGAGTAGCATCTTGGACAAGTGCCTTCTTACATAGCGACCGGGTTTTAGGGCGGCGAGCTGACAGAATCGTTAGCATTCCGGGCGAAATGCTTAGCGGTATTTCGTCTGCCGTTACGTTCTGAGTTCAAGTCCACCAAGGTAGACTTTGCCTTTCATCCTTTCAGGGCCGATTAAATAAGTACCAGTTACGCACTGAGGTCAATATAATCGTCTTAATCCCTTTACCCGCTCTTGTTTGTTCCCTCTATGTTTAGTCCTCTGTGGGCAATAAAGAAATAAATATAGCCAAGGGACTGATCAATGCATTTTGAGTTAATTTGAAAGATGGAAACTGCGTGGATGTCCGTTGTATAAAGAAATATGTGTGTGCGTTTGTTCCCTCTCACAATTTGACAACTGGTACTTTTTTGTCTACGCTCAGATTGCTATTTGGCTAAAGGGACTCATACAATACGTATCAGACGTAAAACTAATACATACTGGGGATCGATGTCATTCACTAAAACAGTTAAATTTGGTGCCCCAGCTTGGCTGTGATCCACTGAATGAAACAATTAAAGAAAAAGAGAAAAGTTGAAATATATTCACTTAGTGTTGAATTTTTAAATAGATATAAAATTACAGTTGTAAAATTCTTACTGCGTGGAAAATACGATCTACTTGTTCTCGTAATTAATTTACTACAAAAATTCATTAATGTGTTAAAATTAGTACTTGTCAGTGAGGAGTATACTAAAACTTTCAACATGGCTGACTTGCAAAATTCTATAAGAATATAATAAATATAATAGGAGGAACGTTTAGTAAAATCAAACAAACGCAATACAACATGAAATACAGAAAGTAAACTCTGCTAGGCTATGGAGCAGATGAACATGTTATGATAAATATCAGACAACAAAACCGTGACAGCCATTGCACTGAATCATAAACTACCAACGATAAAGTATTACAAAAAACACAAATATTAGAAAACTTTACAAACAACACGTGCTTTTATTCCTGTAACAAATGAACAAAATGCATTTGTGTAACATAATTCACATACGCACATGAACTTTGGAAACTGCATGGACTTCTATGATATATCACATGGAATTTCTACAAGATTCTTGGCAGAATATACTGATACCTAAAACAGAGTCATTCATCGTATCACATTAAAGTCAACAAATAATTATCGTATATTAAATTTTCATCAAGATTAATTTCGTCCACAAAGTATTAGTGTTATCAAAATTATTATATAAGGACACCATAACGATTAACATAGTTGTAGTGTACCTTCATTTACAGATTTCAAACAGCTGTAGACTCCAGCTATATCCACCCTGCTTTAAGGATTTCAATAGTGCTTACAGCCTGAGTGTCAAAAATTAAATATTTTGGGGAAGATGCATTTCAGTTGCTACATGGATATTTACTTTTACCGTCATTGGACAGATGTAAACTTATACTAACATTGGTACCACCGTATATTGCACAGCTACACACTGTATCTTCTAAGTAGAAACTTGGTAAGATGATTTTTGGCCTATTTAGCATGTATTAAGAAGAGAGCCCAACAAGTGATTAATAGTGTTACTAAAAAAATACCTAAATACCGCTAGCTTTGTCAGTGGCTGTATAATTATTTGTTATAATGTAGAATACGTTTCTGAAAGAACAGTCCAGTTAGATGTTCTCTGAATTATATGGGTTCTGGTAATGTGTTTCTTCTTTCTTATTAATTGTTTTCCCCACATTTTTTAAATTATAATTATTAGATAACACTTTGTTGGCGAGAATTTTTGGGGTTTAGCACTTTCCATGGAAGTAATTACGGTTAAAGGTGCCTCTATATCCCGAAGAGAAACGCAAATTAAAATTATGAAGGAATGGTTTACTTGTACCTGTACCCACGACATTCATGTGTTGTGAGGTTGTCATCTTTGACTTACGTTTCCTCATACGAAACTTTATATTTATACAATTTAATGTCATATTTAAACCTAGTATTTGGCACTCTGTTACAGAGAAATTTGTTGTAGAAAATAGCGGCTGATATGAAAAGATAAGCAGCTGGTGCAAGGCCTTATGAGCTAATATTCAATCCGTCAAATTAAAAAAAATATTTAACTGCAATAATGTGTTAGTTAAATATCGGTTAAATGATAGGAAAATGACTCAATTGAGGTTAATATTGAAAACAAAAAAGAATTGGAATTGTTCAATAGATTATATAGCTAAGTTAGCTTGAATTAATTTTCTTGTTATTTGATAATTACGAAGGTGGTCAGCAATTATCTTCACAGATTCTGCCGTTAATAAATTAGAATTTTCTGTCGATTTTGTTCAGAATAAGTATTAGGCTTACAAAGAATATGTCCTGGGGTCCATTTACTCGACTAAAGGCGGTGCTCCAGCATGGCCGCAGTCAAATGACTGAAATAGGTAAAAAAAGTAAGAGTCTCTCTCTCTCTCTCTCTCTCTCTCTCTCTCTCTCTCTCTCTCTCTCTCTTTCTCTCTCTCTCTCTCTCTATCTATCTATCTATCTATCTATCTATCTATATATATATATATATATATATATATAACAAATAGTAAATGAGTATATGCATATATACCTACAGGTATGTGCATACCGACATCCACCTGTATGTATAGGTGCATATCTGGGTACAGGACATTGCAAACAAAACGTAGACGAGAAAACACACAAGCCACATAGAGAACATTCTACTTCATCAGCTACCCACGTTTTAACACCGGCGTTTCGAAGAGCTTGGGCAGGACGCATCGTTAAAACGGCTCATCCCATGGAACGCAGATTAAATTTGTATACGCAAATTAAATCTTGCCATGGAGGAATGTAGTGGCAGACAAAAAACAAGACAGGAAAACAAACAGGAAAGGCTTTACGGCCAGACGAGAAAAAATATATATATGCTATATATATGAATAGATTTATCTATATCAGTTACACTTGCCAAGTCACCGCCTACTAACTCTCTGTCTCTCTGTACATATATTGAACCTATTATCTCTGCGTATTATATATGTATATGTGCATATCTATTAATACATACACATATATATATATGTGTGTGTGTATGTATGTGTGTGTACGCATGCGCAGAAGTAGATATCGACATAGGCATGTACAGAATGATACTCTGTGGTAGATACACATGGATAAAACATCCTAATGAAAACTGTAATTGGTCATACTTCACTAAATATTGTCGTTTTATGGCTATTGCATATTTACCAGCGATGAAGAAATTAATATCAATCTGAGAAGATGATATTTATGCCATGCAATAATAATATTACTGGTTAGTCGCGCTCTTTTCGGATTTAGACAGGTTATTCTTTTCTACAACATTGTATATCTAGAAAACAGCACTTCATATGTAAGTAAATACATGTATGTATGTATATGTATATATATATATATATATATATATATATATATATATATATATATATATATATATATATATATATATATATATA
>NC_142933.1:102103572-102123572 GCF_046866305.1 Octopus bimaculoides
TTTACGTTTGCTACATATCAGTTTGCATACAATCACTATATTACAGAGTATATTAATTTAATGAAATGTATTTGTATTAACAAAAAGAAAAAAAAAAACTGAAATCCATGCGATTCTACGTGAAAAAATTGTTGGCACCTTATTCTGATATACCTTGAAAATAGACCTTCTGAAGGCTGTCCTCGACAACATTATGTATTCTGATTTGGTAACATTGATAATAGAATCTATGAATGCACTTTATAGCCATTGGTATTTCGTAAGAGATATAATCGGTTTTACACGCTAATGTATCAGCGGCACCCATCTTCTATATACAACAAATATCTATTAATCTACACGTGTGTGTCTACTTATTCACAGGTACGCATATGTATGTATATATATATCTATCTATCTATCTATATATATATATATATATATATATATATATATATATATATATATATATATATATATATATATATATATATATATATATATATATATAAAACAAATAGTAATTGAGTATATGCATATATACGTACAGGTATGTGCATACCGACATCCACCTGCATGTATAGGTGCATATCTGGGTACAGGACATTGCAAACAAAACGTAGGCGAGAAAACACACAAGCCACATAAAGAACATTCTACTTCATCAGCTACCCCCGTTTTAACACCGGCATCTCAAAGAGCTGGGCAGGCCGCATCGTTAAAACGGCTCTTCCCATGGACCGCAAATTAAATTTGTATACACAAATTAAATCTTGCTATGGAGGAATGTAGTGGCGGACAAAAAAACAAGACAGGAAAACAAACAGAAAAAGCTTTACGGCCAGCCGAGAAAACTTATGTCTCTATGAACGCTGTGAGGCACGAACTTGAAAGTAGGGACGAAGTAGTTCGCGTGTATGCTCGGCGATAGCCAAGGAAGAAAGGGATTATTGACCGGAAGCATGTGACCATGCCGGTGTAAGGGGAAGAGAGAGAGTGGTAGAGGGAGAAACAAAGGGAGGATGTAGAAGAATAGGTGAGCAACGAGAGGAAAAGAGAAAGAGAAAGAGATAGAGTAGCGTCTGAAAATATGAAGTTACGAAAACTACTTAGAAATTGGAGACGCTTATATATATATATATATATATATATATATATATATATATATATATATATATATATATATATATATGTATATATATATATATATATATATATATATATATATATATATATATATATATATAATAGAGAATAGAGAAATATAAAATATAATTTATCAGTGGCCTAGCACTTAAAAATGGCCGTATAAATAACATTATTTTTTTTACGTATATTATTATAAAAATATAGGAGAGTATTGTAGTTCGCTTGAAGCATTGTGTATTGTTTGTAAAGAATAAAACGTTTAGAATGGTACAACAATGCACTATAGTACAAACTATATACCTTTTGCAATTTGGTTATCTATAGTCCGATGATATTTCGGAATTACAATTCCTTATTCAGATCTTGAAACGCCAGTGTATCAACAAATTTGAATCAAACTGTTTTGATCAATTAATGTAACTCCCAATAAATGTGTTGAGTTCCCTTGTCTCGTTCATCCACTCACTTGTGTGTGTATATATATATATATATATATATATATATGTATGTGTGTATGTATGTATATGCATGCACACACACATGAATGTATGATAAACATATTTTGGGAAGCATCGAATAATTTGTAAATATTATTTAGCTAATTATCTGGGACACGAATATGCCTAAAAAAAGTTTTCATAGCTGAAATATTACTGGGCAAAATAAAAAATAAAATAATAATAATAAATCTCACAGATTTGATTGAAGACGACGGATAAACTGGCTCAGCTATACAAATATATATGTACACGTGTATGTATGCGTGTGATGATGTGTACACCGTCGTTTGTACTTTTACGTGCACGTGTGCAACGGTGTATTTGTTTGGTCACTGCTCGCCGTCTCTATGTTCCTCCATAAAAATGGATATATGTTATATGTAGTGAGAATTTTATATGAGATGATCAATATATAACAATTCGGAGTTAAGTGATTTTTCGGAACCTCTTTCACGCTACGGATCTTCTTTGAACGTGCCAAATATACATTTTTTTTTCTTAATTGCCGATTCCTCAATGGACATAATATATTGCTTAGCTGTGTCAAAAAGTTAACTTCAGCTGTGTTTCTGTTACTACTGAATCTTATTTTCCCACTTTGACATATTTGAGGAAATGTTCTAATATTAACCTATTTATTATTCTGTGAAGTATGCTTTCTATAGCCAGCATAGTAATGTTCAAAGATTTCATGAAAATGTTTAATAAAAGTTATTCTATTTCTCAAGTGTATATTGCTTTAAAATTGCATCGAACTGTTTGGCGACCTTGGGTGTTTGTGTATTTACTTGTCTAATGATGGATCGGAGAGTGTCATTATGTTAATGGATTTTTAATGTACCGCAAATATAATGTGAATTGAAACATCCTACAATCTGGGGAAGTGAAGTAGATACTATTTCAACGTTGGCACAGTAATTAATTTGCTAAGCTTAATTATTAATTCAGATGCATCTTCTTTTCTAATCCTTATTACTTGGATGTTAGCACTCTCTAGATTATTAAACTCTACAGTATAATCACTATCATCACGCGCACATACGTTCTCATAGATATGTAAGCATAAACGCAAGACACACGAACTCAAAAGCACATACGCACAGATACACACGTAGGCGCTCACACACGGTTATGTAGAGACTCGGATGCATGGATAGCTGAAGAAAGAGGCAGTCGAATATGTATGTCTGTGTAGTTGTTCAGTTCTTCTAACTTCGATAGTATTCCCCAAAGCATTTGTTACACGTCAGTGTACTCTGATTTCAAATTCGCCCTAAGTAGCAATTTTTGCCTTTTCTTTCTTTTTTGTGTTTAAAATGTACGACACCTATAGTCTTAAACCTGCTTGCTGAAATATCTCTGTACATGAATATTGATCGCATGATTAAGAAAAATTGTTGAGTTTGTACAAGTGACAATTAAATTAAAACGACATTCAGTATATACAATTAATTCAGTCTTGAATGATATCGAAGAAGCGATTATCACAATGGCAGTGTAATAATGCAACCTCAGAAATCTAGGTCAGTCAGTGTAATAATCCTTACGTTAAAAAGAAACTCAAAATTATGATAGCCCTTAATAAATGTAAAATCTATCCAACAAAAATTTCGAAGTAGATTTTGCATCGAATTTTCGCAGGATCTTTAATAGTTTTAAAATGAAATGGTTAAATGAGAAAACAACACGTCATGCCATTAAATTCAAGCTTATCTCGTATTTTAATGACAACAAAATTTTTCTGAATGCAATTAGTGAATTATGTGCTTCCAGCAATGTAACTGTGGACTAATTTACTGAGATTGCTTTTGTTTTCTAAAGCTTAGTATTATGTTGAAAATGCACTACAAACCTCTTCTTCTTCGACGGAACAAAATATTTTACCTTGAATCCGGGCCAGTATAATGGTTAAGGATTTATGTATGAGTAAGGACGTTTCTGCCTTTGGCAGAGAACAACATCTTGAGTTCCTCCAGCAAAACGAATGACTCCCGCTTTTACACATCAGACTTAAAGTTTCAAATATGTCTGGAGCAGCCTGCTCATGAAATAAACGTGCAGATGGCTGAGGACTGAAGGGGACATTGTGTATCCTTAACGTAGTTCTCAGGGAAATTCAGCTGGGTACAGAATGAGACAAAGCCCACCATATGAAATACGGGTACAACGCATATTTGTGAGTTAAGTGGCCTGGAGCGACATGAAATAAATTGTCTTGCTCAAGAACAGGACGCCCGCCGTGAATCGACCTCACAACCTAACTTTCATGGGCCAAATGCACTGAGCACTTAGCTACGCACCTGAACAAGGCAGTAAACACACACACACGCACACACACATACACACACACACACACACACACATATGTATGTTTCTGTGTGTGTGCACACCAGTATAATATATCTGAGTGAACTTGAATGTTTGTATGTATATTTGCATGTAAGTATCTATCTGTCGCTCTATCTCTCTATCTATGTGTGTGTCAGTGTGGGCGTGCGTGTGTCTTTCTGCATGTATATATATGTATATAATATATATATATATACATATATATATATATATATATATATATATATATATATATATATATATATATATGTATATATATATATATATGTATATATATATATATGTATATATATATATATATATATATATATATATATATATATATATATATATATATATATATATATATACATGTATACATATAGGTATATATCTGTATGTATATATGCAATGTATATATATATATATATATATATATATATATATATATATATATATGTATATGCGTAATATATGTATATATAATGCACATACCTACAAATATACACACACAAAAATACGCACACACAAACACACACACACCTATAGGAAATGATCTTAGATTTTGATGCATATAAACATCTTTTATAAATGTATCACCCAAATGATGTTGAAAATTTTTTTTAACAATATATGCAGAAGACGACATATGATATATCTTCAGATTTCAACTATTTGCGCACATCTATCATTAGGTAAAATAATTCATTAAAAATGATTTTGTTTAATATAAATGTCACTTTCATCATTTTATTTCGGACGTGCAACGCACAAACATCATCTATCATATATTTTAACCCAAATTTTATCAACAATATATGATTTAATGTTGTTTGAATTTAATAGGAAAACACATGGTGAGGATAAGTCGATTACATCGATACTAGTGTTCAACAGGTACTTATTCTTTCGAGCCCGAAAGAATGAAACGCAAAGTCGACCTTGGCGGAATTTGATCTCAGAACGTAGCGAAAGGCGAAATACCGCTAAGCATTTCGCCCAGCGTTCTAACGTTTCTGCCAGATTACCGCCTAGACACTCAAGAGCAAATAAGAAAAGGTGTCTTACTAAAGCTAATAGCAATTAAATGCAGATACATGCATGATGTATGCACAGTATTTATAATTGAAATTGTCAGATCCATCTATCCCGAATGTGTATGCAAAATTGAGGAGAGCAAATGATCAATAACTCAGATTATACATGAAATAAAACAGTTTTTGAAAAAAAAGTTAAATCGGAATATAAGCATGTAAGCTCACTGAATTATGAGGAAAATCAAAGCATAATCAAGACATACACACAAACTTTAAGGGTCATTCCAGTCAGAATATATGAAGCGTATGTGCTACGTAAGCTACATATAAATTGTAGAACGCCATGTTTACATGAACTAACAAATTAATATGATAAACAAGCATGTAGTCTTTATAAACCAAAGAACAGAACATAGTGACAAATGCCGGCAGAAGAGTAAATATTATCTGAACAACAATATTGCGAAAATGAGTTCCAATTAACATATAAGGAACTAAATGTACAGTTCTTGAAACAGCAGACAAGCAATAATTATAAAATACACACACAATTATCCAAAACTGAAAGATATTCTTTTTACTATATTTCCAAGACATTTACCAAATTATGATCGCGTAATCAGCATGAGATTGAAGGAAACGGAATTAGCGAACGCTACCATATATACGCACACAGGAATATATACCATATATATATATATATATATATATATATATATATATATATATATATATATATATATATATATATATATATATATAAATATATATATATATGTGTGTGTGTGTGTGTGTGTGTGTGTTGTGTGTGTGTGTGTGAGAGCGTTTATGAGTGCGTAGAAATATATGTGTATGCATGAACACACACGCACACATGCACACGCACGCACCCATACACACACAGTACACGCACATATGTATCAACACGAAATATATGAACACATCTCGTTTATATCAGTATGAATATATATTACGAAACGTTATAACCCAATAACTGACTATTTTCGCATCTTTTTAAATAACATGATATAAAAAAAAAGAATAAATAAGAACATAACTAAATAAATACACACATAAACACTTCAATTACCACTATTTAGGCTTCTAACTTTTTTTTTCCTATTTCCGGTTTGAATGTAGATTAATTGTTAATATAAGTCAAAATCTTAATAGAATAGTTCTTTACTTGTTGGTAGTTCCTTCATCTTCCCTGCCATTATTGATTTTCTGTTTCTTTCTGTTTTCTGCTTCATTTCTCGATTTCTTTACGTGTTCTTGTTTATTGGTCGTTGATAAAGTTATAGGTAGGCACACGCACGGACACACAAACACACACACATACACACACATTCATATATATATATATATATATATATATATATATATATATATATATATATATATATATATATACATGTATGTATATAAATACATATGTGTATGTACGTATATATATATATATATATATATATATATATATATATATATATATATATATATATATATATATTGTATATATATATATATATATATTGTATATATATATATATATATATATATATATATATATATATATATATATATATATATATATATATATATATATATATATGAGTGTAATATTTATGTCTGCGTGGGTTTTCTACGCGTGAATGTGTATATCTATTTAAACCCATGTTTGTATCTGTATGCTGGCGTTTGTGTGTGTGCGCACAGAAATAATATGTTTCCCTATGAGATGCTACGATATGTTATTGTTTTGAAATTTATTTCATTTTAGATAATTGCCATTGTTATTTATTTATGTATTTATTTATTTATCTACTAACTTCTTTATTTATTTATTTGTTTATTTATTTTATTGTCATGCTTTTTTGCTTACAAACATTATTTACCCGAGATAACAGAAAATCAAAAGACATATACATAAATTGTATGACGTCAAAGTCAAACACATTTATAGGAATGCGTACATCCCTACATACCTACACAGAAATACGCACTCGTTACTTTATATACGTATACACACAGATATATATATATATATATATATATATATATATATATATATATATATATACATATATTCTTATTATTATTATTAACGTTTATTAACGTGATGTCAGAAAATGGACAAAGTTGTGAGGGCCACTATGTATGCTTATGTGCCTGTTGTCTTTGTACGTCTCACAAAATCTAATATAATTTATAGCAGAAAAAGAAAGAAATTTTTAGTTTATAAAACTGGGAAAACAAAACGAAAATGTCTAGAAACTTAACTAGATAATAAGAGAACTGTTATGGATGTGACAGTCTGAATGTTATTGCTACATGAAGAATTATAAAAATATAAATAACTACGTACGTATTAAAAGCCACTATATTTTACTGAATAATGCAGTGATAAATTTGGAAGAAATGGTCATCGCTTCTATGTCGAAATCACGTACATAATATTGTAAAAATATTTATATTTCCTTTCAAAATCTGTCTGATGTTTTAGTGTATATTAATCCCGGAAAGATGCAAAATTTCAGTTTTATTTTATATTGCTGATTATTTTTGCTGGGGTTATCTTTCAGTCCTAGGTCAGCCTCGTCTAAAATGACACAGGATGAAAAGTGTTTCAACTGCGTTGCTATCCTTGATTTCGTGGTCTTAGAATCTTTTCATTCTATATTTTCCTTTTTTTTTCATTTAAAAACTACTGCATTTATTCAATGTGAGAACTTTTTTTCTTATTCATCATTTGAAACAACATCATTACTTTCCTATGTTGCTCGTTTGTCTTAGAGATTTATAAAAGTGTTCCTGAATAGAAGTAAACGCTCTGTCACTGTTTTACAGATTTTTTTCCATTTATCACTCATATAGCTAGGATCAAAACCCAATTGAACCAATAGTTTGTCAGTAAAACGCATACTTGCGCAAGCTTTTCAATAATTTCCAATTATTAACACCTGTTCAAAATATATATATTTTTTCTTGATGCATTTGTTCCATACCTAGCAACCTCCTCTAGTATAACACTGAGGGGAATCATATCCCTCAATGATATTTAATTATTCAATGTAAATACTTGAAGTTACTTATCTTGATCTGTATTAAGTAGCCAGGTTTTTTCACAATACAAAGAAGTGGTACAGACTAAATTGTAATCACATTGCTGCAGAAGCAATTGTGTCAGTTACATAAGAGATTTTATCAGCCTCTTCATAATACAGTGTGAATACAATATCATATTGTGTTATTTGACGTGTACTATCTCCAAATGTATGTTACCAACTTTGTTCTCCATAGATTCAGCTAGAGTTTGATTGTCAACAAAATTTCTGTATTTCCAGTGCTTATCTTCTGATAATGTTTTATTTCGAGTGGACTATAAATCCACGTTTCTTATGTGCTATGTAGTTTATGGGACGCGGTTACCCTGATCTGTTTAGGGAACTTCTCGTAAAAGGAAGAAGTTAAATTTTCTTTCTTTCTTTATTTATTTTTTTCCTTTTGTCTTTTTCGACAAAAAACTGTAATTAATGTTGAGACCTGAAATTTTCTGGGACTGCTCATTAGTTCCCCCCGCACGATCATGAGAAGACATGTTTGGTACTAATGCGAGTAGATGAGTAATGACACAGTTGTCAATACACATCCGTGTTTAACAATCGTTAATGCAAAAATACGTTCAGCATGACCCCGAAATCGAGATGTCTTCCTTCTACTTACTACAGTGCCAAATGCCTCTGATAACGATCTGAAATTCTCAAGATAACCATATTTCATTAACCAAACATTTTTCACTTTGATTTAACTACGTCAACATATTTCAGGCTCTTGGATCTTTCTTCGCCGTCGTATTTCTGGAATTGTCTGAAGCAGACTAACATCTCCACTAAATATATATTTTATGAAAGCGAGCTATTTATTCATTCATAAAGGTGCTATATTAACAAAATCTGTGATAATATGTAGCACAGTTGCCTGTAGTATCTACGTATTTGTAGAATCTGAGTCAAAGTTCCTCCGAAGTTGGATTGCTATTCATTCTCCCGAGTTCGATAAATCAGTGAGGCAACAGTATTGATATTTTCGTCTGTTTATTTTCCTAACCTTTATTTTACCTTGTGACAACATTAGTAATGATTATTTTATTGTATTCTGCACTTAAAGTGCCAGTTGGACGTTAAAAGGTAAATGATTTACTTGTTGTATATAGAAATGAGATTCCTCGATTGATTACAGATACACATTTTCCCTCTTCATGCTGACTATATGCATGCAGCATCATTCCATTTTCGAGTGTCCTAACCGACCTGACATGTCTAATTGAAGTATTTTTGAGCTCTGTCGGAAAAGCTAAATCGAATGTTTCCAGCGATCAGTAAGGATGTAAATTCCAACAGGTTCTCTGCCATTTCTTCGATAGGAAATTGCTCCCAGCAAATTCACATTGTGTCAAACCCATTGTATTTAAAATGATTAAGTTGTTGGATGTTGGGAAGTGCCAAGTTGTACATGTTTTCAATCTCACAGGGCTTTTATTGAAAGCGTTTACAGTTGACAATATTTTCTTTGAGACTGAAAGTATTTTGATCGCAACATTTCAGTTTACTGGCTGAAAGATATTACTCTATGTATTCATATATAATATTTGCATGGCGAAAATACTTCTGAAGTCTACGATGATTTATATAAATAATATCACGTCCTGCAGCAGATGCCGCACGGACAAACTGTTACTAATGGGATATTCAAAAGCTGAAGTACTGAAATAATACAAAAATTTGTCAGTAGATTAGATATAAGTAAGCTTGATGCTGAGCGCTTCAGCATTATCCTTGTGGCTCTACTTCTAGTGTATTCGAATATATAATGAAAATGTGATCAAATAGAAGCTGAAGAATTAATGCATGTTGTGCGCATGACAAACAAAGATTTCGAATATCCCAACAATCCTGCTTTTCGAATTGAAATGTTTTTGCGCAAAATCACATCAATCGACTGTTTCTATAAATCTTTTCTACTCTAGGCAAAAGGCCCGAAATCTTGGGGGAGGGGGACAGTCGATTAGATCGACTTCAGTACGCAACTTTTACTTCATTTATCCAACCTGAAAGAATGAAAGGCAAAGTCGACCTCGGCGGAATTTGAACTCAGACCGTAAAGAGAGACGAAATACCGCTAAGCATTTCGCCCGGCGAGGTAACGATTCTGCCAGGTCACCGCTTTAAAATGACTAACAATATTAAAACATCAGAAGGCGGCGCTGTGGTAGAATAGTTGGGCAAACTGGGCAAAATTCTTAGCGCATTTCGTTTTTCTGCACGCTCTGAGTTCAAATTCCGCTGAGGTCGTCTTTGCCTTTTGCCTCTTCAAAGTCGTTAATTTAAGTACCAGTTCAGAATTGAAGTCGATGTAACCGACTTAACCCTTTTTCCAGAAACTGCTGGTCTTGTGCCGAAATTTAAAATTTATATTAAGACATCTAGGTGTTTGTGCTTATTTAAAAATCAAGATAGATTTAGGACGAAATATATGGTTTATTAGAGTCACACATATTAATAACCGCTGTTGTGACCTTCTAATATTTCTGTATATCTCAGTATCAATTACAAACATGATACTTATCTGTACACACACACACACACACACACACACACACGCACCCACACACACACACGTACGCACACATACGCACATATATATATATATATACTATTGTGCCTGTGGAGAGTCATTCTCTTTTAGTGCCTTATAAGTTAACACACTCACCGTTGCAATCCAAATCCAAAAACGAAATATATAAGTATCTATATAGATAGATATTCATATCCGTTCATATAAGTTAAGTCGATGCAACTGAACTTAATGTCTCCCTGTGGAGATCAAAATAAGATCGAGACAAGCCCGCTGCTCTCAGCAGTTGGTATTAAAACTAAATAAGTCCCGATCCTGACAGCATTGGTTTCATATTCCAAGAGATTTATCGGAATCACGTGCTGATTGTTTGAAAATCTCTAAAAATCTGCCATGGATCTTTATTTTCTAATAGGAAGTGTAGTAAATGCGCAATCACACACACACACACACACACACACACACACACACACACACACGTTTCTACATACACGCTTATACATACATACACATACGCACACGCACATATACAAACACACACACATACATACGCACACGTACATGCATACATACATATACACACATATACATATGCATATTATACATGTTCAAACATGCATATGAATGTATTTGTGTGTGTGTCTGTGTGTGGTGTGCGTACCTGCGTGTGTATGTCTGTGCGTGTGTGTGTGTACGTATGTGCGTATGCCTTGCAGAGATTGTGTTTGTAACGCATAATTATGTTCGTTTAAAGTGTGTACGCATTTGTGCTTCTCTGCATGCGCTTCGTATGGCATCCAAAATGGCTTCCTATGCAAATAAAATCGAACGTATGAATTGTATATTATTGTTATTATTATATTGTTTATTATATTTTATTCATGTTTGAAAAAATATAAATAATACTATAATTGATCACAATATAACAACAAGTAAACTTTAATATAAATCAAGTAATGGTCTCTATGCTGAATCATGAAAAATTAATGTAAAGCGAAAAAACAGTCAGCAAGCAGGTAGACAGGTGTATATTGATTTAACTAACATTGTGTGGGGTGTGTATACATTGGATGCATTTCAACAACATGTGCAGACATGCAGGGTATTAACATAAAAGCTCAGTGCACATTTTATTGCCGCCATTCATTGCAAATCAATTGAAACGTGTTGATAAGGGAAACGATAATGAAGAGATGAAACAAAAGCTGGAAAAGAGCGACAAAGTTAGATATGAAGAGAAGGAGAGCGAGAGGAGGAAGAGAGAAGTGGAGGAGAAAGCGTGAGTAAATTATAAAAGAGTGGAATATGCATACATGTATACATACATACAGAAACACACGTATATATGAGTGTGTGTATATATGTATATATATATATATATATATATATATATATATATATATATATATATATATATATATATATATATATATATATATATATATATATGTGTGTGTGTGTGTGTGTGTGTGTGTGTGTATGTGTGTGTGTGTGTTTGTGTGTGTGTGTGTGTGAGTGTGTAGGTATGTATACACACATACACACAGAGAAAGATATATATATATATAAGTATGCATATATACCTCAGTTTGTCTGCCTCAATCTCTCTTTCTCTCTATCTCTCTTTATATATATATATATGTATATATATATATATATATATATATATATATACATACATGCATCCATACATATACATATATACATACGTACAAACACACATACATACATACATACATACATATATATATATATATATATATATATATATATATATATATATATATATATATATATGTATGTATGTATGTATATATATATATATATATACATGCATTGTGTGAAAGAGAAAGACAGAGATAGTGAAGAGAGAAGAAATAAACGAGTAGGTTCTAAAAGGAGAAAGAAAAAAAAAAGACGAAACGAAATCAGAGTTTAGTAATACAATCAATTAAATGTGTGTTAGATTCTTGTTTTGTATAATACAAGCTAGGTTGTTGTGGTTGTAATTGTTTGTTTAGATTGTTTTGTTTCTCATCTTCAAACGAAAGTTTTATTTGTCTTTCTTACTATCATAATATACTATTGTTCTGCGGTGTTGTACTATAGCTGAGTTGGCTTTTTTTCATAATCACACTAAGTTACTGTTTTACTGGTTTGTTTAGATTCAAAATAGAGGACTGTGTTAGTGGCGGAGAGGAATCTCGTGAAGAAATATAGATGGTTGGAAACAAACGGGTTTTTGTTTGTTTATTTTGATAGCTTTTAGAAATTATTAAGAGTATATTTAGTGTTGCTTTTTTTTTAGTTTGGTGTCTTATTGTTTTGCAGTTGTTTTTTTTTCTTTCTTTTGTGTGTGTTTGTTTTTACTTTTAAAGACGGCCATTAGTATTTTCGCTTATTTATGTGCGTTTTAGTGAAACGAAATTTCTAATATGGTGGAGCGCTAAGATTCGAAGAGCATCAGATAAAATATCTTGTCATGTATTCGTTGGCTCTATAACATCATGCCTTGGTCAATGTCAATCATTAATCATTCCACAGGCCATACAACGAGCACCAGACACATTTTGTGGACATAATCAGCTATTCCTCTCCGTACAGCATTCCTCGTAAATTTTTGACTTTTTTCTAATACAGGTAGAAGGCATATATATATATATATATATACACATACATACACACATATACGAGATGGCTTTGGACAGTCTTTGGTTTTGGGTAAAAGAGAACACACACACACACACACACACACACATATATGTGTATACCTGTGTGTATATATATATATATATACATATATATATATATATATATATATATGGAATTAATGACTTTGGTTTCCTTAAGAATGTGCCTTCTTCTCGTAATCGAAGGTTGGAGCTGGAGTATTTCATAAATCGCGCACACGCACGAATACATGCTTATCAACGTGACTGTTATTGTATTTGTGAGAGTACCACAACTGGGTTATGATGCAATATTCATCTTTGTTCGCGACGAGGAAGAAACTCAGTTTCCAAGTTAGACTAATCAGATATTTCTAGGTAACAAGCGTGAAGTCTCGTTTCGTTCTGATCACAGAGATATCAATATATATCAAACATATTCAATATAATTTGCTCCAAAATAAGATTATTGGCAATACGTATCAGACCCGGATATACAACTAACTCGCCTTGTCTGACGAGTATCTTAATTGGTTTGATATTAAGATAGATCATCATTCTGTCAAAGGACAGAAGAAAAGAAAACTTTCTTTAAAATAATGTAATACTTTAGGATATCTAGCGTGTTATGAATCACAGTTTACCTTGCATTACATAACACATACTATAAAGAAGACATAACGTTCAATTAATCGCTTTGCGTCGTACAATAATCCTAGCGTTTTAGACTCGTTGGATCCAATATTTGTAAGCTACGAGTATAGAATTGGATCCGTAAACGCCTGATATACTTTTGATAAATATTTAATTGTACAAGGTCTGCGAAACATGCAAAGATTAATTAGATTGTAGGACTTGTGTTTTTAATTAAACGTATCATCTATGAGCGTGTTGTTTACATTCTACGTATTTATATATGTGCATATGTTATGGTTTAAAAGGATATTACTATATATGTATCTTCTATTGGGTATATTCTTATTACATTGTGATGTACATAAAATTGATGTTTTCAGCCAGTATATGCAAATGAAGCAGTATTATATTTAATATTGCCCCCTGTACACAAAACATTCAGGTGTAAGTTACTGCGGTATTCGTCCGGAGATAACATTCTATATAGAAACGTCGTGACCCAAGATATTCAAGTGTAATGCAGTACGACCGAAATGCAACAACTCTAACATTCGCTGAAGAAATAGTATATAAATAAACTCATTAATTTCATATATGTTTAAAGATACACGTATGTATGTATGTATGTATGTATGTATGTATGTAGGTAGGTATGTATGTGTGTATGTATGTACGTATGTATGTATGTATGCCTTATAAGATCCAAAGATTGAATAAGGTCTGTTTAAGGATGTTCAGCAAAGCACCCATGTTTCCCACGGTCAATTATTCAAACCCGAAAGAATTCCTCTCAACACTCGGCCATGGTGCGCCCCCACTATTTCTGCTCGTGATCAGAGATGCACGTATCGTAAGCCACCAAGGGACATGTTCAACTGGTTAAGATCAAACAACTGACAAGTAAATTTGTGGTATTGAGTAGAATATTTGCTGCAGCCCATCTTTTATACTAAGACAAAACAATATATATAATAACACTTCCAATCAATTAAGATCAGAAGCCATGAGAGCTACTGCCTGGTACTGACCCGGGTATTTATTATTATTATTATTATTATTATTATTATTATTATTATTATTATTATTATTATTATTATGGTTATTATTATTATTGTTATTATTATTATTATTATTATTATTATTATTATTATTATTATTATTATTATTATTATTATGGTTATTATTATTATTGTTATTATTATTATTATTATTATTATTATTATTATTATTATTATTATTCATGTCATGCCCGTGGGCATATCAGCCGAAAAGTTGTGTTAACAACAAACAAAATGAGGAGAAATATCCGTCAAATGAAAATAATGTAAATAATTCCTCATCTCTTAAATATAGAACTGTAAAATCAAAATGTTATGAAACATTGAGTGTTACCACGAGGATATGAGTCCGAATGCACGCCTTTTGTACATACATGAATTAAA
The DNA here is from genome assembly GCF_046866305.1 of Octopus bimaculoides. Classification (NCBI taxonomy): domain Eukaryota; kingdom Metazoa; phylum Mollusca; class Cephalopoda; order Octopoda; family Octopodidae; genus Octopus; species Octopus bimaculoides. Next base: position 102,118,947 of record NC_142933.1, read on the forward strand.
AATAGAGAAATTTATGAATAATGGCAACAGTTTATACAAATTTAGGAAATATTGATTCCACAATATGGCTCAAAGTCAGAAATTTCATGAGTTCGGGTGAGGTAATCGTCGACATCTACTCCAGTACTTATTTTGTTGATTCCCAAACGAAGAAAGGCGAAGACGATTTGTTGGCATTTGACTTAGGGCGTAAAGAAAACGAAATGGCGCTTATCATTTTGCTTGGCGTGCTAACGAGGCAGCCAGCTTGCTGCCGTAAATTTAGGAAATATTTAATCATAATTATTACGAACATTACTCCGTCTGTCGTAGGCGTTTTATTAGTCACTCTTTACCTAGTGAAAAGAAGATGTCATCCATATAGACACGAAATCGAAAATATACTTAATAATAGAAATTTTATCTATACCATTTATAAAAATGTATAGCCAACATCTTCCACAAATCAATATCTGATGTAACCGCCGGCAAGCCAAAATGAAAAACAAGACAAAAGAAAAGAAAAAAGAAACAAGAGAAAACACATTTAGTTACGTTGCGCAATACTTCAATAATGCACTGATTATATGTTGTCTTCAATAAAAACTCAAATAAGGAAGTATTCTGGTTCACTCTATACAGCATTAGGAAAGTAGTGTCAGAAAAAGCAGGAACATTTCTAACGTTGATAAAAAGACCATTTTCTAAACAATCAAAGGTTAAACTCAAGTTATTCGACAATAAATAAAAAAAAAATAATAAATAAATGAAATAACGCCAGTGATAACGTCGAAACGTTCAGAATCCAAAGAAATAGAAGTACAGACAAAACTAAACACAGATTAAATCAATCTACTGAATACAACGGTGGAAAGGGGAAAGGGCACTTCCTGTCCACTGAATAGCATGTGACTAATACATTAGTTACATGCAGTTAATGTAATAGTGTATCGATCCAAGGTATCAGCATTAATAGCAATGAGAAGAACAGTATTGGTATTGTGGTAAATATATTCAGAGCACGTACACCACTCAGAGTACTCACTATTCAGATTCTGTAACAAAATATATTACATTAGACTGTCCCTGTGTATATCATACATTAACTGTCTGAAGGAAAAGGGAATCATATACTACGTGAACAGAAGAAATGCAAATAGAAAATGTCGAAATACACATACAGACACTCATAAATGAATGTGTGTATATATATATATATATATATATATATATATATATATATATATATATATGCAATACACATCCACACACACAGACACACAGACACACAAAGTATATATAAAACAGACCTGTGTTCCAACCGTTTCATATTTAATGACATGGCATCATAACTTCTACTCAAAAGCAAGTAACATGTCAACGAATGTGTGTAAATGACTATATTTTCTGTTATGATTTGTCGAACTATTCAAAGACATAGAAAGAATAAATGTTGCAACACAAAACGATTTTTCTTGCTTTATTGAATATAATTGTATAATACAAAGCGTGAATACTATATATGTGATGCATAGAAGTCCATTTATATATATATATATATATATGATCGGATGTTGAACTCGCTACATGTATGTTTTGAACATCAATAAGTTAATGAAGCTATTAAGATAAGGAGGTGCATGTATGTATATATATATATATATATATATATATATATATATATATATATATATATATATATATATATATATATATATATATATATATATATATATATATATATATATATATATATATAGGCATAGGCGCAGGAGTGACTGTGTGGTAAGAAGTTTGCGTCCCAACCACATGGATATGGGTACAGTTCCTTTGCGTGGCAGCTTCTACTATCGCCTTGGGCGGCTTATACCTCATGAGTAGATTTCAAACACGGAAACTGAAATAAGCCCGTCGTGTATATAAATATATATATATATATATATATATGTGTGTGTGTGTCTGTGTGTGTGTGTGTGTGTGTGTGTGTGTGTACATCTGTGTCTGTCAGTGCGTGAGAATTTGTTTGTCTGTGCTTGTCTCCCCATAATCACTTGACAACCGATACTAGTTTGTTTGCGTCCCTGCATCTAACCGTTTCGGCAAAAATACGAAGAATAAGTCATGGGGTAGATTTATTGAATCAAAGGCGGTACACCGCAGTCAAATGCCACAAACACATAAAATAATTTTACACACACACAAAATCATTAAAAGCCACAAACAACCAAAATCACTGAAAAAAGATGGTCACAAAGGCAAAAATATTTTCCAAAATAACAGATGCGTAAGTAAAAAAATGTGGTCGACCAAATTGTGCAACATGCCCAAACATTCTAGAAGGTTCAGAATTCCCCTTCAAAGAGGGACACAAATTCAAAGTTAAATCTAACTTTACTTGTGCCTCATAAAACCTTATTTATGTAATAAGATGCACGGGCTGCCACGAGAACTACATATGGTCCACAGGATTATCGATCAGACGCAGATGCACTCTGCATCGACAGCAGATTGCATGCCCAGAATACCGAATGATACCTTTTAGTGAACATATTGAGAAATGCGCAAAACAAATGCTACCACAATTTATAATCTTTCCTTTCTATCAATGTGCCATTAGAACACCAACACAGATTAGATTAAGTAAGGAAACCTTTTTCATTCAAAAATACAATCCCAAACTTAACAATTGCTAACACATTTAAATAAGGAAATTCATCACCCCACTGAGAAAAAGGAAAAAAATATACAACAAAACCATGGTAAATTAATCAAATTCTACCACCTCCTAGATTTCGATTATCTCCCCTATACCGGAAGAGATCCCTAATTATCTCCCCCTATCTAGAACGCATCTTTTTCAGACTGGAGCGAACACGTTACAATGAAGTAGAGAAATTTGAAAAGACAACACGAAACCGGTTATTTCTGAAAATACAATGTTTATATACCAAAAAGATTTTATAACATTTTTCTGACATAATTTAAATATATACTTTAACCATGTAACACAAACCTTCTGTAGTTTTTTCACTCTTATTATCTTTTATATATATATATATATATATATATATATATATATTTATATATATATATATATATATATATATATATATATATATATATATATATATATATATACAGAGAGAGAGAGATGGAGAGAGAGAGAGAGAGAGAGAGAGAGAGAGAGAGAGAGAGAGGGAGAGAGAGAGAGAGAGAGAGAGAGAGAGAGAGCCACACACACACACATGAATGTATCTGTTTTCCAAGATTCTGCTGTACAGAAGTCGCACATGCTTACTAAAGATAAGAAGATAAAATAATTACAAGACAAGGGTAGAATGTAATAGTGTAATATACAGAACCATATAAATGCACATGGGCCACACATAGTAAATACATGGACACACATACGGACGAAAACGCATATGCAGATACACAAACTGGAATAGGCAGTGCAAAATGTGTAACAGGGGACAGAGAGCCGTTGAATGGGTCACAAGATGTATGGAGAAAGATCGTTTAGGGTAATTAAAAAGAAAGACGAAAGACAGTACTGCTACAGAAATATATATATATATATATATATATATATATATATATATATATATATATATATATATATATATATATATCATACATGTATTCATATATATGTGTGTGTATGTATGCACTTGTGTGTTCATTTGCGGAACTATCAATCGCAACATGAGCCTCCTTTGAGATTCTCAAATCCTTATGCTCTTTGCATTTGTATTATAACGTTATCATCTCCGTTGGCAAACGTGTTAATGTTTTCGGTATCACACTCCATTCTTCACACGTTCTTAGCCACCCAGACTGGTAAACTCATACACTTGCGTACGTGCACGTACACAAAGCAGGCCTATTCACCGATACTCACATATATACAAAACATGTATACATACATATATGCATACAAACAAACATACACATATATAAAATACTTTCTCATTTCCCGAGCGTTAAACTCATACTTTGTTTGTTGTTTACACACCCGCCTTCTTCTTTTGTTGTATATTTTTGTAAATTCTATATACATCTCTTTCTCTCTCTCTCTGTCTCTCTGGCTCTCTCTCTCTCTATATATATATATAGAAACATGTTCACAGATGCCTACACACGTATATATGCGCGCTCGTTCATACACACAATCACATGTTTAGCTCTAGCATTTGTGAAGGCGCCGTTTAATGCAGTCTGACCTAGTATTTAAAATGTACATTATCTGGAATCGAACTCGGAACATTGGGGTTAGTAGCCCGCGCTCTAAACCACTACGCCATACGCTCGTGATGAACGCTGGAGTGTATATCGGCCGAAACGTTGTGTTAACGACAAAGGAGAAGAGGACAAATATCTGTGAAATGTAAATAATGTAAATAATGTACATAGTTCTTCATCTCTTAAATATAGAACTGTAACACCAACAGATTATTTTTGTACATGTGTATACGTGCAGATTCGTATATTTTGTTTTACATCTCTCTTATCGTGCATATAGCTGCATGTCTAGACTTATATGCTGAAATGATAAACGTCTGTAAAGTTTTACAGAATTTTACAGTTCCAGTGATGGATTCGATCTGCAGTTTTCGAAACAACTTTCTCCTCTCTGGTTTTGAGAGG
>NC_142933.1:102131072-102136072 GCF_046866305.1 Octopus bimaculoides
TTCATGTTGGAAAAATTTAGAAAATAATGACATTTATTGCAAATATTCAAATTTTAATAAATTACATGAATATTTAAAACATTATAAATATTTTCGTTTGAGGAGGTGAAATGATAATTATTATATACATGCTATATTTTCCGATATTACTTACGGTGTCTATATTATTTACTACCAGAATATTACACGTGGTACGAGAGGTAATATTCTAGTAAAAATAATGTGAGCTAATTCATCATATGGAATCCACAATACTACCGTTGTTTACTTAGAATATAATTAGTATTGCGATTCCGAATTCAGAATACGGAGTTATTTGATAAACTCAGACATATAACAAGGTCAGAAACACACAATACCTCCCCAGATTCTAATATCTTTCACACAATGCAGACAGATAAATACATTTATTATAGTTTATTGGCATTAATAGAATCACGGAATGTGTCTCAGAATTTACTTTTATAACTATTTTGTCAATATCAGCGATTATATAACTAGCTGCCATCTATTTCTTATCTTTCCGTTTGTTATAGACTTTCCTATAACTATTTACTATTTCATTCATAACAACGTTATGTAACAACGAAAATTGGATTTTGTCTCGATTTGTTCATTGTATTGCCATTAAGAATTAGTTTACTAATCGGACTTTACTGACGGTTCACTCGGGATTGGTTTATTGTATTAGCATTGGCAATTTTCTAACAATTAATTTTCTGGATCTTTATTTTATTGATCCCGAAAGAACAAAACGCAATATCGTCCTTAGCATGGTCTAACATCAGAAAGTGGAAAGCTGGAAGTAACATCGTAATAAATTTTCTCAGACACTCTAAGGATCCTGTAGTTTGATTGTTCTGAGTTGTCTCCAATTTATAATGAAAGGTGAAATGCCATAGTTGACACTCGAAGGAATTATAATACATCAATTTAAATTATCGACGCATAGGCAATTGTGATGATCTTCGAATTCTACCGTAGTTATAATTCTTTCCATTTAGGGAAATGTGATGAAAAATGCAAGTGAAAGGATCTAATGATAAATTGGTAAAAATTTTGTTAACCACAGAAATTGATAATCTACACATGCGGAATGTGAACAGAAGGATATTTCCTACCACAAGGGAGAACTAACTTAGCACGCTCTGTGAAATCGTGAAGTGGAAGAAATTTTCCCTCTAGTCACTCAATCAATTCACCTGATATTTCTGGTACAGAAACAATTCCAGATATACATAAGTTTCAACTTTTGGCACAGTGCTGGTAATTTCGGACGTGGGTAAGTCGATAACGTCGACCCCAGTGCTCAAACGGTACTTAATTTATTGACATCGAAGGAAAATGAAAAGCAGATCTGAGCAAAGCAGAATTTGAACACAGGACGTAAAAATGGACGAAATGACGCTAAGAATTTTGCTTAGTGGAGTAAAGGTCCAGTTAGTGTCCCACATTGCAATCAGATATATATTTAAATCGATTACTTTAATCGATTATAGCAAATTCAGAATTTGGATGTTTTTTTTTTTTATTATTATTGGTCATTTCTTTTCCTTTTTATCTTTTGTTTTACTTTTTTGATGCCCCTGATTAATGACTGTTGTATTCGAGATGTACCTCACTTTGAATTCAGAACATCTACGTCTTGCCAAAGCAATATTTAACAGAAAAAAAAACTAAGCAAGAGAATGAATAAATACATAGGTGATTATCTAGGAAAAACATGTAAATAAATAGATACATAAGTAAATAAATAAATAAATTGAGAAAGCTCACTGCAACCGACTGAAAAACCATTAGACATCAAACATCAAACACGAAAAGAATAGCAACAAAAGTCATAAAATACGCAACAGGACTGACATCCACCCGCAGGGCTGATACAACAATTCAGGCGGAACAAACGAAAACAAATACACGTGCTGAGTATTAGAATGTTAAAATGAAATCTGGGGAAGAAATACATCCCCATTTGCCCTAGGGTTGGGCTGCTTGGCTACGTTTATCGCTTTCATTGTAGGGTATTTTCTCCTTATCTCAGCCTTTTCATTCAGATTTGTATCTTACTATTTATTTTCAGTTAAGTCGTGAAAAACTGTCATCGTCGTCTGATTGTCGCAAAGTAATTTTGCTTTCATATCTCCTTTAAGGTTTTAATTAAGTTTTTCACTTGCTCCTTCGGCTTTCCTCTTCCTCATGTCCTGGATATTTCTTTTATAGTTTTTTGTTCCTATTGTTTTTATCTGGTACTCGTTCCAGTCATTTCACTAAGGCCATGCAATTTTGTATAAGACGATACAATTTTGTATATTTTCTATGCTTCTCTGGAAATGTACAATACATACTAGCTGAAATTCTTGAGACATAAATTCTGTTAGTCGACTTTAATACTAAAGAGAGAGTGTGTGTGTGTGTGTGTGTGTGAGAGAGAGATAGAGAGAGAGAGAGAGAGAGAGAGAGAGAGAGAGAGAGAGAGAGAGAGAGAGAGAGAGAACTCTTCGAAATTAACAGCGAAGAAACGTCTTGCTTCTGGCAAAATTTGAATGCCAAGAATAACGGCTTTCCGTTGATATTTTCAAGAGGTGCTCAACACAGAATTTCGGTAATTATACAAGAGGGAGAAGATATGGCATTCTATAGCGTACTGAATGTATAGTAGACAAAGTTCAAAACTAAAATACTGCGTCAAAGTTTCAAGCTAATTTGTTTTCTAAATATCAACTTAAAGATATTAAAATAAATTCCCTGTTTTCTATTTCAATATTCCTTTTAAAAAAAGCAGATAGTGTATTAAAAAAAAAAACTGAGGGAACAAAGCAGATAACTATCAAAACATTAGATGTAGGTATAGCTGACATCCATACAATCTGAAAAACTCAGAGCAATTGTTCGGATTAGCTGAGATCACTAAGAAGTCGCGAAATATCATTTTATTAGGCATTAGTCAAAGAGTGATTGACACGAACATCTGCGATTATCAAAACTCTATCTAAAAGTACATGGGTTTTAGATAAGGAGAAAAAAATAGTAGCTCTCTGCGTGCGAGCGAGATTGTATAAGTGTGTATTTCAATGAAATAGATATCTATATAAAATATGCACGTGTGCACATACATATGTATGGTGTTTGTATAATGTGCATATACACACACACACACACGCACACACGCACACGCACACACACGCACACACACACACACACACACACACACACATATATATATATATATATATATATATATAAATATACGTTTATATTCATACAGACACCTACAAGTATGCATGTAGATATTTATGTCTGTATGTGAGTGTGTGTGCATATATATTTATATATATATATATATATATATATATATATATATATATATATATATATATATATATATATATATATATATATATATATATAGGCCACTGGTGTGGCTTTGTGGTAAGAGGGTTGCTTCCCAGCCCCATGGTTGGGGATTCAGTCCCACTGCGCGGCACTCTGGCCAAATGTCTTCAACTATAGTCTCGAGTCGACCAAAGTCTTGTGAGTGGATTTGGTAGACAGGATGTTTTAAATATATCTATGTAATATATTAAAAACATCTAAGACCCAGTTCTTCTATAAATATGTATTCTGTTATTCTTTTACTTGATTCAGACATTTGACTGCAGCTATAATCGAGCCTCGCCTTAAAGAGTGTTAGTCGGAGAAAAATTGACCATAGGAGTTATTCTATCGGGTTCTTCAGCCTAACCGCTAAGTTACGGTGATATTAACAGTCCAGCATCAGTTGTCACGCAATGACGGAGACACAAACATATGCACATATATATTTTTTCTTTCAGTTCATATCCATGAAATCCACTCACAAGGCTTTGGTCAGCCCGAGACTATAGCAGAAGACACTTGGTCAGTGTGCCGCGCAGTGTGACTGAACCCTGAAACATGAGGTTGGGAAGCAATCTTCTTACCACACAGCCACACCAACGCCTTTGTAGTATATGAACATGTATTCATACGTATGCACACACATATACACATCCACATAGAAACAGACATATGAAATGATACATACATGCATGCATACATACATACATACATAGATATATAGACCGGATATAGTAATCTGGGACAGAGAAGAGAAACTGTGTACAGTAGTAGAAATCAGCTGTCCTGCGGATGTCAACATCCCACTAAAGATTAGAGAAAAAGAGAACAACTACGCCGAGCTACTGAGAACTTTACAGATACTCCACCCAGACTACAAGTTCAGATTCATACCCGTGATTGTTGGGGCATTGGGATATGTAACGAACTGCCTCAACAAAAACCTGGAAAAATTAGGGTTTTCAAAATCTGAAAGAAAAAGGCTGATTAGAAGACTACAGATTCACGCCATCAATGGAACTGTAAAGATATGTAAAACTTTCCAAAAATTTAGCACATAAATACATATGCATGCATCTAAAACGCATCCATAAAACAAACATACAAATCTGCGCATACGCTAACACCAAATACTGCACACACACACATATGCTCGAATACCTAGATCATGTTGATAAAAGTTTTAATGAAGGAGCCTTGAATCTATGTTAGAGTCCGGCTCTTTCTCTATGGACAAGAAATACAGAAATGAAACTGATTGATAACATACATACAAACATACTTACATATATGTGACTAAAATGTGGAAGTTTGGGAAAAGCTGCGTGTTTTTTAGTAGTGTATGTAGGAAGTAAGATTTCTGTTGAAATAATCAGCAACGTGATGACATTTCTGATTCGCCAGACATATTTACATTGGAAGTGGGGGCGCATAGCGCACGACGAAGAATACATGAAGCTTTCAGGCAGTGATATAGCTGATTAAAAAGCAGATGTGTTAGCAAAGCTGGAAGTGATTTATGTAGGCGTGGATTATTTCTTATGTTTGGATGTGTTCTTCCGTTTATCTGCGTCTGTGTAAGCGTGTACATGTACGAATTTGCAAGCTACAAATTAGGATTAGCG
>NC_142933.1:102138572-102153572 GCF_046866305.1 Octopus bimaculoides
GTGTGTGTATATACATATGATTTTGCATGTGTGAATATCTTTTTATATTGAGATATATGTAGTATGAATGTTCAGCCTATACATTTATGTACATACACTAACAATCACACACACATACACTGAGTGATGTGTGCGGAAAGCAGATGGACATGCGTCTGTTAATGTGTGTTCACAGTCATTTTTTTATGTGCAGCATGTTGCTTTACCAAAGAGTAGCAAAACGCTGTTTTTAGTTCACATAGTTTTATAATTAATACTGAAAAAAAATTAACACAAGGAGATATGGAGTAACGAGGGCATGGCATTGAGGTTGTTGTGAATGTTGACTAATGGACTTTGACACATCAAATGATTGATTGAAGCCTCTAAAGTTTACTGAAGCAATCGAACATTACATTGGATATGTAGTTGATTAATAATGAGAGTAACGTGTGAAATACTAAACGTGCTTGCGGTTCTTATTAGCAATATGACCAACCGTAGTCACAGCAGCTTCTTTTGTAACAAGTTCCAGGTCAATGATATTGGAAATCAGATATACAAAACAAAATATATATCCATATGTGTGTATATATATATATATATAGATATATATATATATATATATACATATATATATATATATATATATATATATATATATATATATATATATATATATATATATATGAAAGTAAAGGCTATTTGTCAACCTAATGCCGCTGCCCTTGAAGGGACGATGTTACTGTTTGTTTAACCCCAGGAGACATCGTTTCTAGCTAGCTACACGATATAATATCTTTGTCCTTACATTTTCGAGCATGGAGTTCAGCACTCCCGTCCAGCACTAAACATCTGTATATACATACATATATATATATATATATATATATATATATATATATATATATATATACATATAATACTTATATATATATATATATCTATATATGTGTATATATATTATGTGTATATGTGTATTATACACACACACACACACACACACACACACATATTTTTTTAAAATAATATACATATATATACATACATTGATACTTAGATACATTGCACACACACACACGCACACAAACACACACACAAACATATATATATATCAGTATGTATGCACCTATTTTGGTATCGATAGCAACAGTTGTATTGGATGTATTAATAATACCTTCCTCTATAGACACAACACCTAAAATAGCAATATGTGCTAATGCTTTCATCCAAACATATTGTGCCAAATACAAAGTTCCTCACCTCTTAAGGATCATAATGTCTTTAAAATGCTTGCGAGATATATACTAACTAGATTTTGCCCGCGTTTTTGTTAAGGCACAAAAGTATTTTCTCAGATATGAGAATTAATTTTTTTGTTTTTGATACCCCATTAATAAAAATATATCAGATTTCCAAAATAAAAACTAACCCCAAAATGAAATTTTTGTGGATTATCATATTAATTGTTCAAATTTTGTTAGGTTTCCGCTGCATATTGCATTAGATGGAATAATAACGTATTTCATTGTTACCAATTAATTTAATGCATACCTAATTTAATAATATAATAACCCCATTTGTATCCTTATTAAATGACACTTGATAAAATATGATGCGGCTACGTCTTAGGAGACTTACTTGCATATCAGTGATTACATTATTTCATGTTTCCCCACACTTTTTAAAGACTTTAATTAGTGATAACTAAGATAGCTCGCACCTAATTATAGTATGTTGAGCGACCAATTACGGGTGTCCTACTTTCACGATTAAACAAACGTAGAATAATATAGAAAGAAAACGTGGAGGATAAGTTGATGGATAGACATTCAAACTTAATTTTTTTAAAGAATGTCAGTTATTAAAGAATATTATAATAGCGCATAGCTGATAATTTAAAATATGAAGGGAGGGGTGTGAAATCCAAATTGAAGTTAAGCCTAATTTGAAATCCGAACATAGAGATATGTTTTACCGATGCTGCAATCGATGGCATCAGGAACCAATGAAAACATATGAAACGACAAAAATAATGGGAAAGATGCACGCAGACAGAAAAGAAAATGTGAAATAATAGCAATATAAAGGGTCAGACAAGCAAAAGAAAAATATAAATAAATCTGGAGCAGACGGAGAAGACTGACAACGGAAATAATACTTAGTCATATATTTGACAATGGTGAGTGGTAAATAATTGTGAAAGCTGTCTTTTTGTAAAGAATTTATCTCAGTTCTTGTTAACTTATTGTTCGTTAGAAAAGTACATTCTGATACACACATAGAAGTAGCGGCAAATACATAGATAGCATACGCACGCACACGCCCACATATATACAAACACACACACACAGAGGATTGCACACACACACACACACACACACACACTCGCTTCCACACACTCATACACGCAGCCATACATGAAGTCAGTGTTACATATAGGTGTGTCTGTGTGTGTATACATAAACGCATACATATATACACACGTATATATTTATATATGGGGATACAGACAAAGACAGAGAGAATAAGAGAGAATGATTCAAGAGAGAGAGAGAGAGAGAGAGAGAGAGAGAGAGAGAGTGAGAAGAAATCATACACACATATACAATATTATATTTCTGAAATATATGATTAGGCATGTATTTAACAAAAACGTATGGATGTATTGAAAGGCACACGTATAAAATAACATACACAAACACAATGTTTCTCTCACACACATTATATTCCAGCTATACTTGACTGTCTGTACATGACGATGTCATCTAAATTTTCCGAATTGTCATTGGAAGGAACAAATAAAATACACAATGGAAAAACAGTCGAAGGAAAAATAAGTAAAAGAGAATTATATAAGAACATATGATATAGGTAAATCGAATAAACACTATAAAAAGAATAAAACTTACTGTCTACCGGAAATTATCATCATCAATTATTGTATTGACGGCATATTCCTAGCGGTTTCACGATGTGTACATACATATATATACATATGCGTGTGTGTGTATTTGTGTATATACTTTTCTGTGTGTGTACCAATGTATATAGTATTTCATAAACATACAACCTATGGGTCGACGGTGGAGAATCATTCAGGCCGCTAGACGGATAGAAGCCTTCAATGACACGTAGATTAATGGACAATGTGTTGGTTATATACGCTTTCCTCGACACCCATTCTCTCATCACTATTCTCACTAAATGCTTGAATATGTAATACAGCCGTCTCACACACGCATATATATATATATATATATATATATATATATATATATATATATATATATATATATATATATATATATATATATATATATGTATATATATGTGTGTGTGTGTGTATGTATATATATATATATATATATATGTGTGTGTGTATATATATATATATATATATATATATACATACAACGCTTTTTTTTACCAGCAAAGTTATAAATTTACCGCTGTGTTAGCACTTTTTCTTTCATTGCTAGAATGTTCTAGAGAGTATATATCTATTATATATGTCTATAATTTTTTTGACAACGCTCTATGACATCGAAAATGTCAACCACATATTGTTATACAGAATTGATTGCGAGTACATAAAACAAAGATGAAGGAATGGAATAAATGTGTTTGCTTCTTATTTTAGCTTTGTTCGAACTCAAAATATTCGCAATCTGTTGTGCATACGACTAGTTCTTATTTTAGCGAACATACACTCTATACGAACATCTACGATTTTAAATGAGAGGATAATCATTTTCTCGTGTTACAACCAGTCATTGTTGCAATTTCTTTCGTTTTTGCACTTCATGTTTTCCAAGAAATTAAGAATGTCTGATATGTTGTGGATGCAGCAGAGAGAGGACAGCCCTCAGCCAAGATTTTTCAAGCCAGTTCCATTCTTGTTTGAAGAACCTTTTCCAAGGCCTTCCTCATCAGAGGGAAGATAACTGCGTTATCTCTCGAAATTATAAGTTAACGTTACGTCACAGTGCCGAATTTATACATCAGCATATTGTGGATGAGAGGTTAACGACAACCTAAGCTGAGATTTTGAAAGTGTCTGTGGCAAATCTAGAGTAAATCTCGAACCAATTGTGCTCCTAGGTAACACCTCTATGCCACAATTCAGTGTAAGTTATACATTGTAGAATCCGGAAAGAAAACTCCCCTCGAGACATTTCTTCGCATTTCTTTACTCGAGAATGTCATCATTCATACCCATCAAAAGTATTTTCTGTAGAGGCAAAGAACATTTAAAACATTTGCACTGCTCGTCCACTAGATATCTATGAGCACCTGATGAATTTACAGATACCATGCCCCATATCCATGACTGTAGTTCTGTCAAAGAGACAAGCTGCGCGGAGAGAAACATCCGACAGCGGTAACTGGACCTGCTCACAATCAACTTAACTCTGCAGTTCGCAAAGCTTTATAGCAGCAACGGCATACTGAGTGTGCCTTTCAGAAGGCACTGGTAACAAACCAAAATGTTAGCAATGACAATTTTAATTCAAGCTGATCTATCGATATTAATATCACTTGTTTATGTAATTCATTACTTTCCCATTATATTTCGTAGCAACATCATTGCGATAGTTAATGTATGTAAACGCTATTTAAGTTGTAAATCTTATTTCTGCAATTGAATTCCTTTTTAAAGTGAGTCTGATTCTATTCTAGTATACATTTTTACTTTTCCTTTTCAATTTCATATTTTAACAGATATATTAACAGTTTCATTCCAAAATATTTGTAATAACTATTCTATTATTTTTGTCTGAATTAGATGTCTAAATTTAAAATTGTATCTTGAATTTTAATTAATTTGAGAATTTTACAATACATTTGGCGTGTTGTTTGCCCAATGCCACACTCATTTTAATATCACTTTCAAGAATTTTATCGGCTTCTTTACAAAAGATTTGTTTCCTGTTTATAGATCTTTTTCTAAGACAATGGAATTACATTAAATTTAGATTACCTGGAGCATAACCATTGTTTCATTAAGCCTATTCTTTAGCTGTTCCATAACGAGATAGATGAATAACGTGAAGAAATAAATTTATTTCCCTGACAAATCCTTCCTCTCAAGATAAGTAAACGATTGAATTGCTATTTTCCTTTTCTTTAATTTCGAATTATAATAAAACATTCTGAGAGCAACGACTTCAGAAACTGAATTATTGTACATATACAGTCTTTGTATGTACGAAAGTGAGTTCATAAATAATAGTTGGCGATATCGGGCGGTGAGAATGAGACACTTTTAAGAATCCCGCGTACGAAAGCACGCTATTCCTTTAATTAGAAATCAAGAATTTATCTTTCTTTCAATATTTATGTGTAGGAGAGTGATGAAGTTAAAACTGGTGAAAAGCAGTCTGAGTTGAACAGTTGATGGCATGATTTAGTTTAGATGAAATGGGTTCTCTTGCTATGTAAAATGTTTAAACATAGAATACGCCGAGGGAAAGGATGTTGAAAACCCAATGCAGCTTAATACAGAAAGCATGGATAATATCTATGTCCTGATATTTCTAAGATATGGGTTCAAAATGTGGGATATTCGGATGTCAAACATGTGTCGGTGGTAAATATCAATATGCTTTCTGCACAAAACCAAAGTTAAAATAACAGAGGATCTCAAATCGACTACTTTAAAATGAAAACAGCAGTAGCAGCATTACGAAGAAAGGTAGTTAAGAACGCTGCATTCAGGAAAAAGAAGAGTATAGTAACCACCACAGAGGCACTCCTCAACGTCTGTAAATCATAATAACAAATGAAATCATACATTATTTACATTATTTACATTTGACGGATATTTGTCCTTATCTTGTTTGTTGTTAACACAACGTTTCGGCTGATATGCCCACTAGCCTTCATTAGGTGTTTTGGGGAAATTTCGAACCTGGGTTCTCATCCCTAACGTATAGCTCATCATGTATGGAAAAATGGAGACCGACTCACTCTGTGGGACAATGGGACAAGTTAAAATAATAGACAGAGAACACCACTGGAAAATACGCAAACAAAAAGCAGCAGCACATATGCTAAGACACAACAATCTCCTAAGCAGACCGAGTGCAGATATGAGGTGCATATGGGAAGCGGTGTTAAAGAACGATAGGAAAATATTAGATTTATAAGCCCCTAAGATTCACTCTATAATTGCCCACGAGCATATGGCGTAGTGGTCAAAAGCACGGGCTACTAACCCCAAGATTCCCTGTTCGATTCCAGGCAGTGACCTGAATAATAATAATAATAATAATAATAATAATAAGATGCCCTAATGCAGTATCAGGCAGTGGTTCTCATGGCTTCTGATCTTAATTGATTGGAAGTGTTATCATGTACATTGTTTCGTCTTGGTATAAAAGATGGGCTACAGCAAATATTCTGCTCAATACTACAGCATTGACCAACTGAGACAGGATATTATTCTAACATTTTCAAACACTTTCATCGAAAATTTCTTCAAAAATTTTCATCAAAATTTTCACTCAAAATTTTCACTCAAAATTTCATCAAAAATTTTCATCAAACATTTTCATTAAACATTTTCATCGAAAATTTCTTCAAACATTTTCATCAAAGTTTTCACTCAAAATTTCATCAAAAATTTTCATCAAACATTTTCATAAAACATTTTCATCAAACCTTGAGCTACCTACTGTAGCTCAAGATAGCTACCACAGTAGGTATCTTGCCTGTTGGCTCAGCTGGAAAAATCCGTCTTGCAACACTTTCCACCGATATTCTTATCACACGTCCGTTGTGTCCGAATCAAAACCCTCTGATGCCTATTGTCACCTCTTCATATTTTAATGATTTGTTTCACATGTGCAGCCATTAGGGTAATGGTATTGTAATCAGTGGGCGTCGGATCAACTGACTTATATTTTCAGGCGATATGGTGGTGCTCCTGGTTTATCAAAGGCCCCGGCAATCACTAACACTTGTACAATGCTTTGAATTAGAAAATTCAAAAACGACAATGAACAACACTCAACCACTCACCAAATACGGGCTAGATAAGCAAACAGCTCTCCCTGCTAGTGTATCTTTCAAAATGAAAATCTAAGGACACAATGGATAATTTATTCCGGAAGAGGATACTCTATCATCACTGCCGAATCACCTTTGATCGATGATTTGTGAAAGAAAATTAATACAAACCATTAATTCAGCGCCTATAAGTATCAAAGTTTTAATACAAAAAAAGATTACTTGGGCAGAAGAAAACTTGTAACAATAGAAAGAACATCAAACATGTCCTAGATAAAACTTCGTTTAAAAAGTAACACTGACATTTACGGCGGAAATGTCTTTCATCGCAGCTCCCTTCCAGCTAGAAAAAAAAAAAAAAAAGAAATATAATAGCAACGACAACAACAATGATGCTGAAGGGTACGATGGGTATTCGAGTTTCAAATGTGATACATCCCAAGAGGAGAAAAGTAGCTGACGGCTGCAAAACTTTTGATCGTAGATCTACATGGAATAATGAATAATTACAACGACAATAATAGCCACAAATACAAGAATTAGAACAATATCACACGCACGTTTAAAATATATCTATAGAAAATGTTGTTACTTGGTCTAAAGTTTTTGAAATCGGGTTTTGCTGAGTAAAACCAGTATAGTATTTCAGTAAAAGATCATTCTATTAAAAAATATGCTAAAGAAAATTCCATTACATTCACTACTATATTGGTAAAAGTTTGAAATTTCATTATTGCATATTATATCATTTATCAAGTTGTCATTTCTGATAAACGTTTCATGAGAAAATAAACTTACATAATTCACTGTAGCAATCCTTCAAGAGTATGTTTTTTTTTTTCTTTCACACTCTGCTAATGTATTTATAAACTTTGTGGTTATGCGATTTGTCTATGTATTTGTTATTTCAATCTGTGTATGTGCATGTATGGGCTTGTGAATTTTGTAGCATTGCTTCTATACTAGTTTCCGTATATGAATGTATGTGTGTATTTATAGAATATAATGTAAGTTTATTATATGTGTAAATATATCAAGAAGAACTTGGGTACTTGTGGATATAAATACCTTCGTGTGAAATCGTAGGTGTTTACAAATATATGTGTATGCAAGCGTGTACGTGAGTGTACACATACATATGTACATACATACATACATACATACATATATATATATATATATATATATATATATATAGTTATATTTATATATATATATATATATATATATATATATATATATATATATATATATATATATATATATATATATATATATATAAATATATATATATATATATATATATATATATATATATATATATATAAATATATATATAAATATATATATATATATATATATATATATATATATATATATATATATATATATATATATATATATATATATATATATATATATATATATATATATATATATATATATATATATATATATATACGAATACATACACGCACATCGACTCACACTTACGTATTTGGAAACTTGAACAGGTTAAAACAGTTTTGCATACATCAATCGAGAGATAGAGGAAGAGAGAAGGGGAAGGAAAAAGAATGGAAGGGAGAGAGAGAGAGAGAGAGAGAGAGAGAGAGAGAGAGAGAGAGAGAGAGAGAGAGAGAGAGAGAGAGAGAGAGAGAGAGTAGGAGATAGAGATTTAGACACTATTACATCATTACCTCATCAGATTCTAATTGCACCAATCTCCTGTTTCATTCTTATGAAAATTGTTGCTCTTTGATTATATTTGTGCGTCTATACTATTAAAGACTACACAAGTTTATTTTCGTATTATCTTCGTTTCCGTTACATTCATTATTTGAAATATGACGACTAACAAAACCAAATGTCTGGACACCAAACATACTTTGTATGTTTTTACGTGATGATATTAATAAATTAAATAGTCGGAAATATATATAATAGTAAGATATAACTGATTTAAATGTCTACGAAGCTTTCATAAAATGTACGATATTTTTCAACGGAAAACACCTAAAATGCTGAATTTTTTTGAAATTGAATTATTTGGTTAGATGTAATCGACTCCTTTACCCTTCTGAACTTGCTGGGCTTATGTCAAATGTCCAAAGGCAATATTGGCTTCAAATTTGACACAAGATCAGGAGTGGGGATTAAGTCGTCCTCAGTGCTCAATTGGTACTTATTTTATCGACTCCGAAACATTGAGTTCAAATTTTGCCGCGGTTGTCTTTGCCCTTCATCTTTCGGATTCGAAAAATTAAGTACCAGTCAAGTAGTGGGTTCGATCTAATCGACTATACCTCTTTCCCCAATTTCACGCTTTGTGCCTACAATAGAAACGATTATTCTACCAAACAAGGTAGTGATCTGATAGAGTGTAGCAAACACGTAGAGACACAATCAATGAAAAGTACATACATCACGTATGTTGGTTACGACGACGAGGATTCCAGCTAATTCGATCAACGGAGCAATCTGCACGGGAAATTAACGTGCAAGTGTACCCTTAACGTACTTCTCAGGGAGATACAGCGTAACACAGAATGTGACCAGGTTCGCCCTTTGAAAAACAGGTACGTCACTTTTTTTACCAGCTGAGTAGACTGGAGCAACGTGAAATAAAATGTCTTACTCAAGGACACAACACATGAGCCGAATACCCCAACCAATAAGCAACGCGCCTTCATAGCAACGAGCCTTTATAATGTACAAATGCATATGAGTGTGTGTGTCTGTGTGTGTGTGTGTGTGTGTGGGTGGGTGTGTGTGAGAGAGAGAGAGAGAGAGAGAGAGAGAGAGCGACATATATACGTATACATTTATACATACAGGCACATACATATATGAATGATTTTTCTTTTATGTGAATGCGTCATAACATTAAATTATGAATGGCAGGATCGACCCAAATAAGAAATTTTATAAATTTTATCGGTCACTTTTCATGGGACAATATGTTACGGAGACGTAAACAGAATGACAGCGGTCGTCAAGCGGCGCTTGTATATAAATGTGTGCACGTGTGCGTGTGCATGACGGCGTTCTATAAACTAACTATTCGTTCACCAAATTCCTTCACAAATCATTGGTTAGCCCAGAGCTCAATTACGATATACTGGGACTTAAACCGAAACTGCATGGTTGTCAAATGTATTTCTTAACAAAACAGCCATGCTCCTACCAGTGGCACGGCCGAGGTTATTAGCTGAAGATTCAGCACACAATGCAGATACCTAAAGGTAAATATTTTTGCAATGACAAAGTAGAAGGCTAATTTCAGGATTCGGTTCATTAGCCCTGTTTTTGTTTCTTTTTTTAAAATTTTCATACTTTTAATTCATTTATTTGTTTACGCTTTGGATGTTGCAGTGTAGTAGCAAGCTACAGTTTGTATAATATAATATATTCCTGGCATAGAAAGAAGAGAATATACTTTCTTGTTCTTTAATATTGTCAGCAGAATTAAGGGTTTGTGGAATAAAGGAGCAGAATACAAAGGAGAAAATCAGAAAAATGTGAAGAGGAAGAAAGAAAAGAAAATGAGGGAATAGAGAAGAAGAACAAAACAGGAAGAAGTAAGCCAACGTTTGTAAGTCGAGTTTCGAAATGAATATAAATATAAGCGTAAGGAAGATTATCCTTGTTAGGTTTCTGTCAGTCGCTTCATTCAAGTTAGGTAATTGATGTTTGCTTTTACATTTTTTGTTTGAGTGTTATCGGCCTTCAGTTTGCAAACACACAAACCCAAAGATACATAACCTGTGCGAGCACAGATCATGTGCAAAACAAGTTATACGATAGATTTCATGCTACACTGAAACATATGTTCAAATAAGCAAGAAGTTGGTGTTTAATTACTTGCATTCTATGTTAGAAGAATAGTAGCAAACGATGCTTATCAACATTTCTTCAGTATCGGGTAGAATTTTCTATACAACGTGCACATAAAAAAAAAACTTGGGTGAGCCTCAACATGTATGCATACGTGACAGATTACATATTGATTATATATATATATATATAAATATATACATATATGTATCTGCATAGAAATACATACACACACACACACACACACACATATATATATATATATATATATATATATATATATATATATATATATATATATATATATATATATATATATATATATATATATATATATATATATATATATATATATATATATATATATATATATATATACATATGTATATATATATATATATATATATATATATATATATATATATATATATATATATATATATATATATATATATATATATATATATATATATATATATATATATATATATATATATATATATATATATGTATGTATATATATATATATATATATATATATATATATATATATATATATATATATATATATATATTTGTTTTGCAAGATTTTTTATGTGAAATCGTGTGTTGAAACAGATGTTGTTGTACTTGGGGATGGTCATATTGCCAGTTTAGCCAATAAAAACACACGCACTGTATATTTGGTGTTAATTTTTTTTTTTCAGCTTTATATTACATTAATCTTAATCTTAATCTTATTTCGGCCAGAGTTCTTTCGTCACACTTCTGTGACCTCATCAGTGGTCCTTTGTTTCCTTCTTTCTTATGTGTGTCTCACCTTGCTAACTATCAGCCATTTTGTATCAACTTTCTTGTTCTTTAATATTGTCAGCAGAATTAAGGGTTTGTGGAATAAAGGAGCAGAATACAAAGGAGAAAATCAGAAAAATGTGAAGAGGAAGAAAGAAAAGAATGGCTGATAGTTAGCAAGGTGAGACACACATAAGAAAGAAGGAAACAAAGGACCACTGATGAGGTCACAGAAGTGTGACGAAAGAACTCTGGCCGAAATAAGATTAAGATTAAGATTAATGTAATATAAAGCTGAAAAAAAAAATTAACACCAAATATACAGTGCGTGTTTTTATTGGCTAAACTGGCAATATGACCATCCCCAAGTACAACAATATATATATATATATATATATATATATATATATATATATATATATATATATATATATAGGTATATACTAATCTAGCTGTGCTTACATGTTTATGCATGTATCTCTCGATATATATGTATATATGCTTATATATATGTATGTGTGTGCGTGTAGTTGCATTGGATGGGCAGCGAACTCACGGTCATAGGATTGCGGTTCGATTCACAAACGGGCGTTGTGAGTGTTTATTGAGCGAAAACTTAAAGATCCATGAGGCTCTGATAAGAGGTGGTGGTGAATTCTGCTGTATTCTTTCACCACAACTTTATCTCACTCTTTCTTCCTGTTTCTGTTCTACCTGTATTTCAAAGGGCCAGCCTTGGTGCTTTGTCACACACTTTGTCACGCTGAAGCTCCCCGAGAAATACGTTAAGGGTGCACCTGTCTGTGGAGTGCTCAGCCACTTGCACGTTAACTTTACGAGCAGGCTGTTTCGTTGATCGGATCAACTGGAACCCTCGTCGTGGTAACCGTTGGAGTACCCCGATATATATATATATATATATATATATATATATATATTTCAAGGTTTTAAATATTTATATTTAAAAGAGATAGAGACTTCAAAATCGATATATCCGAATTCCATTTATTCGTTTACACTTTGGATGTTGCAGTGTAGTAGCAAGCTAGATTTTGTATAATATAATATATTCCTGGCATAGAAAGTAGAGATATATAAGGATGGTAAATAAATGGAATTCGGATATATCGATTTTGAAGTCTCTATCTCTTTTAAATATAAATATTTAAAACCTTGAAATATAAATATAAACTGTGAGAACGAAACTTAGGGAATCGAGTTATTGATCCCCTAGGATAAAGTCTTATGCTATATTGGTAACGGTTACAACATCCTTTGGAAAATTATATATATATATATATATATATATTATATATATATATATATATATATATATATATATATATATATATATATATATATATATATATATATATATATATATATATATATATATATATATATATATATATATATATATATATATATATATATATATATATATATATATATATATATATATAGAACGCTTATCATCATGTTGATACGTTTAAAAACTGTTTGTCTCGCGATTCGTCTTTCAGACTACACCAATTTGAGACGAGAGCTGTAACAATAAAATGACAGCACTCTAAGTATATCCTTCGCATTTTACTTGGAGATCATTGCTTCATATTAATTGATTAAAAGGTGTTTCTGTACTGACCAGATAACAAGTTGAATTTGTGATTCCAGGTAAACAAGAGTCACGGTAATAAGGTCACAGGAAACGAAGTCACAAGGTTTTTGTCCGGGGATGCTTTGTCTGAGGGCGTTTTGTCCTAGGGGTGTTTTGTCCGGATCCCATAAATTAATTCTGATTTTTCTCCCTGTGACATTATTCCTGGTCACGGAAGTAGTAAGACAGGCAATATGATGTAATCCAAGTGTGTTTAGTATTTGTTTGGAAGTCGGCGCTGAGGAGTTATCATAATTTAGAAGTCTCTGCGCCTGTGAATGTTAAGTTTTGCAAAATATATTGCCAAACGTTCTTCATATTACGTTCAAATTAGAAGTGTATATCTGCTTCTATGTGTATAAATAAAAACATACGCTCTTATGTAATCCACACATTTCGAGATCAAATACGTTTTGTTAACCGTTTCAGGTTAAGAGAGCATGCAATGCTATAATTCACCTCATGTACAATAGAACGCATTCATGCATATATACAAGCTATCGTGTACCAGCACATTTTAAGTACTCCTTTTGTAGCGCTTAATAAAAAAAAAAATCATTATCAGAACACTCTTCTTATCCTATATCCTTTAGATTTCAAATACAAATGCACACGCACACCGACACACACACACACACACAGACATACATACATTTCAGTATCTCAGGTCGTGATTCACATATATGCATGCATACGTACATGTGTGCGATATATATATATATATATATATATATATATATATATATATATATATATATATATATATATATATACAATAGGAATACAAAATACAAAATGGCTGATAGTTAGCAAGGTGAGACACACATAAGAAAGAAGGAAACAAAGGACCACTGATGAGGTCACAGAAGTGTGACGAAAGAACTCTGGCCGAAATAAGATTAAGATTAATGTAATATAAGGCTGAAGCAAATTAACACCAAATATACAGTGCGTGTGTTTTTATTGGCTAAACTGGCAATATGACCATCCCCAAGTACAACAACATATATATATATATATATATATATATATATATATATGAAAGAAGGTTTGAAAATGCACTTATTTTTTTAAAATATTTATTTACTTAACCGGTTTCACTTTTTTAGAAAAAGATTATCAAAAGTCTTTGAGAATAATAAAAAATGTTAAAAAACAGTCTGAGTATTAAAATGCATATATACATTCTTTGATGATAAAATATATTTAAAGTATAAAGCTTTGTATGAACTTTGTAGTGTTACATACTGATTGTCACACATTCTCTGATATTAAGGTGAAATTGTTAAAAACAGTGTTAAAAACAGTGTATGAAAATACACATATGGAAAAATACATATACATATTCTTATACATATTCTTTGACAATCGAATAAAATTGAGAAGGAACTGACCTGGCCTTTTTCTCTTGTGTATATTGAAGGAATGTTTTACTGTCTTAAGATACAGTATGACTGGCTAGCTGGGGTGGGAGGGAAGAAGAGTTAAAGAAGATTTTTTTATTTTTGGTTGGTCTGTGACAGTCTGTCATGGTTCACTGGATTTTGGGACTGGTTTTGTGCACATCTCTATGTGTGTGTATATATGTGTGTTTGTGTTCGTGTGTGTGGGTGTGTGTGTGTGTGTGTGTGTGTGTGTGTGCCGTTTTTATTGGTCCCAGAGTTTATTGTGGAATGTGTATATGAGTGTGTGTTTGAGTGTTTTTTGTGTCGGTGGGGATG
>NC_142933.1:102158572-102171072 GCF_046866305.1 Octopus bimaculoides
GTTATTATTATTATTATTATTACTATTACTATTATCAGACAGTCTATAGAGAAGCAATTAGCCAAACTGTTTATATACTCAACAAAACCAGCAGTTACTCTATGAAGGAACCCTTAATTTGCATACCGAAACTGATTAACACTATAAATACCAGCGGCTTTCAGTGCGCATGCCGCCCGCTGTTTCTCCAACATTGATAATCGTGATTCTGTTCATGTATTTCCTGAAAGTGTGTGTGGGAGATCTACAGAAAATGCAAGGTGCATCTTTTGTAAAGCAACGGCGTTATTCTCATTTGAAGTGTTTCCATCTGTAGGACTCGCGTGTTGGCTTTCTGACTAATTTTTTGCTAGTGTTCCAAATGTGAAACAGCAAATTATTTGTGGACACCGGATGAGATTTTTAGAAGTCAATAAGTTTTGAGGTATGAAATTTCTTCTCACACTGAAAAAATATATTAGAGTCTGTATAACAATTGAAAGTGGAAACATTTTCTCATATCCAATAGAGGATACCCGAACTGCATGATATTAATGTATATTTTACATTTTACGTATTAGTAATTAAATGATATGTAGTCGGAAAATGTATAGAAGAAAGAGAATATGTTAAGGGGGTAAAATCAAAATTTTGAGCGCGTTGTAGTTGAATATCAATGGCTGAAGTCAGACCTATACACTGGAAATAAATATGGGGGATATAACCACATTGAATCATATTTTTGTGAAACAGTTTCCGTTATCCGTTAACATTCGCCTTAGGCTTATATCAATGGTGTTAAGTGAAACAGTGATGTAATACTGTCTTGGAAATGAACTCGCAAACTTATGATCTTTAATTAATGAAAGAGCTAAGACCTTTCACTAACCCCAATACCAAATCGATACGCTGGTTATATACTGTAAGTACCAAGAATATTGGGAAAATGTTTAGCGGAACAGATTGTGTTTTAGTTAATTTGAAGAGAAGTAAGAGGTTTACATACGAGTATCAGCTACAATGTGAGGGTCATCTTTATTGCTGAAAGCGACTTCCATAAATATCTAGGTATACCAGGATTTATTGTTGGCACTCCGTCGCTTACGACGTCGAGGGTTCCAGTTGATCTGATCAACGGAACAGCCTGCTCGTCAAATTAACGTGCAAGTGGCTGAGCACTCCACAAACACGAGTACCCTTCACGTAGTTCTCGGGGATATTCAGTGTGACACAGTGTGACAAGCCTGACCCTTTGAACTACAGGATCAACAGAAACAGGAAGAACGAGTGAGAGAAAGTTGTGGTGGAAGAGTACAGCAGAGTTCGCCACCATCCCCTACCAGAGCCTCGTGGAGCTTCGTGGAGCTTTAGGTGTTTTCGCTCAATAGACACTCACAATGCCCGGTCTGGGAATCGAAACCGCAATCCTATGACCGCGAGTCTGTTGCCCTAACCACTGGGCCATTGCGCCTCCACATACCAGGATTAAACTTCTGGAAAAAAAATCATGACAAGAAGGCACATATCTGAAAATGTTGAAAATGCTTTTGAAGATTAAGCTTTGCACCAGAAATTTGATCACATTCATGAAGAAGCGAGAATCATACGTATAGTGCTGACAGCTTTACTTAAGGAAAGAATATGCAGCAGAACGTTTATAAAGATGATGACAGTGTTCAATGCATTTTATCGACGACCAAATGTTTTCGTATGTGGAAAAGCGTTAGGATTGAAGACTATGTTGGCAATTAAATGTATATTATTAACTTTTTCAGGCAGCAAAACGATATTTTTTTTCTATAACGTAGAAAGTATCATCCTGGTTCAAACAAATACTACGAAAAGGAAAATATCAAAGGAGAGATGAATTGTGGAAGTCTAAAGCAAATACGAATACATACTTCTATATAATACAAAACTCAAAGAAATGGATAATTACAGGATTAGATGAGAAAATGAGACCTGAAAGAGTACTTTGAACCAAAGATCGAAACAGAATGAAACAAATGTAGGTTACATGGGAAGGACTGTAGATTGTCACCTGTATTACAAATGGTTGTAAAATGTTAGTGCAAAGGGACTACGAAAGATGTTATGAGAAAGTGCATCAGTATTAAGCTGTTACTTGACAAAGAATATGGTTTGATCAGAGAGGGTAGGAACAGATGCTTAGTCCGTTAGAGATTGAATGACTTAAATATCGTGAAAGTGTAAAATGCATACATGTAGAAACATTGAAGTAGAAAAAGAACAATGGAATATTTACATTATTGATACAGCTTTCTAAAGCCACTAATATACGTTACTGATCGGAAGTTTTGAGAATGTGGAACATACGAATTATCAATAATTATCAATAATTGGCGCTCAAATCCATCCTTAAAGAACTTCCAGACATTCATGAAAGTGCAAATAATATCACCTAAAATTGTAAGTGTGCAAACATCTATACAACTTAGAATAGCCAGTGTTATGGAGAAGTGGTATCGTGATATTCCAGAGGATAAATGATCATGGATAATGGATAGCACAGAATCTATCCTCAAAGGGAAAAAGAATTAAAGAAGGACTGATGCTGCTGCTGCTGCTGCTGCTGTTACTACTACTACTACTACTACTACTACTACTACTACTACTACTACTACTACTACTACTACTACTACTACTACTACTACAATTGGTATTATCTTTATGTATCATGTTGCACAAAATCACCTTTCATGCCGTGATTTGCATTGTAGCTAAACACGAAGCATTAATATTTAGTATTCTAAGAGATTTGATAATGTCTCATGTCTATTCTGCTTCGTTGAAGACATATTATCATACATGGAAAACATGATTTCCCTTGCATTTTTTCTTTCAATTAGAAGTATATTTGTTTATGAGAATTTACTGCTGATTATGAAACACAAACAATATAAATATAAATATATATATATATATATATATATATATATATATATATATATATATATATATATATATATATATATATATATATATATATATATACATATATACATACATACATATATATATATATATATATATATATATATATATATATATATATATATATATATACATACATATATATATATATACATACATACATACACACACACACACACACACATATGTGTGTGTATATATATATTTATATATATATATATATATATATATATATATATATATATATATATATATATATATATATATATATATATATATATATATCTATATATATATATGTATGTATACCGATCAATTTGTCTAACAACGAGCAAGAAGGGATGGAAAGTTGGATGAGCTGCAAAGACAAAGAAATGTTTCCAAAGGACACACACCCAACAGGTTTCAATTAACATTCTTACATCTTCCACCTACAAAGCAGCCTCTGCATCGAAAGAATACCTTGAAGAGAGCGCAGCTGGCCTTCATCTGTAACAAGAAAATACATTACAGACTAATCGAATCATATTATGTTTTAGAAAAATCACTGCCACAAACACCCTTCCTATATGGGAAGTCAATACAATTGATACCAGCAATATGAGTTGTCGCAAAGTGGATGCTGAGTCATGTTCGTTTATCAGAGTCAAAAGTGTTACAGAGAAATTTGAGCAACAAAAGCAACGCAGTGAAATAAGAGAACAAAGAAATAAAGCACAAAAGGTGACTTAGTAATATCCATTGATGTACTAAAAGCGCCGACAGGTGTAAGAATATATATAAGATGGCAAGGCTGATAAGCTAGTAAAATAGTATCGTCAGCTCAGGTGTAAATAGTAAATGAATTCAGGACCAATACAGGCAAACTCACTGCCTTATGTTTAGTAGTGGTCGTGGGGTGATGGATGTTATGCTCTGAGTTGAGAGTAAGCCGATAATCTATGTTATCCGACGTTTAAATTGAGTAACAAGGAGAGGATTTCAAAATCCTAATTTTGCTAGAAACAATATGGCACAAAAATATTCAATGAAGGTTGTGAAACTTTTGATCTTGAAACGAAAAGCGTCAAGGTCGAACACATTTCTCATATCAATAAATGTTGCATCGCATGATTAATATGTCAATCACATAAGCATCAGAAACGAACACGCTAACAACAACAAACACAGAGACACACACACACATATACATACACCCATATATATATATATATATATATATATATATATATATATATATATATATATATATATGTGTGTGTGTGTGTGTGTGTGTGTGTGTGTGTGTGTGCGTGTGTGTGTGTGCGTGTGTGTGCGTGCGTGTTTGTGCGTGCGTGTGCGTGTGTGTGTGTGTTTGTGTATACACAAACTCATGCAGACGCACGCATATATTTATATACGTATATATATAAATATATATATATATATATATATATATATATATATATATATATATATATATATATATATATATATATATATATATATATATATATATATATATATATATATATATATATATATATCACTTTAGGTATAATCTAATCTGAGTGCCTGCCATTCTGCCGTTCTACACACACACACACGCACGCACGCACACACACACACATATACATATATATATATATATATATATATATATATATATATATATATATATATATATATATATATATATATCAGTTGACTAAAATTTCAATTTCACATTAACAGCTTATTCACCCAATTTGGTTCAGTAATCCGATAAAGGGAAACTTAAAATCACAGTCAACTTTAAATTGATTAATAAATTTGAATTTACGAAATCCCACCATCACAAAATGTTTACTGATATCCATAACCTCACTCCACAATACTAAATACTAAAAATTACATTCATCCTACATGAATATATTTAGACACACACAGAGCCACACTCACACAGACACACATACTTACAAACAACTACATGTGCATATGCAAAATTAGGTACATACGTATGTACATGTATACGTATATATATATATATATATATATATATATATATATATATATATATATATATATATATATATATATATATATATATATATATATATATACCTACATATGTATACACGCGTACATACCTTTAACCCTTCTAGTGAGCATATGCTTGTGTGTTTATAGATGAAACGTCTGTTGAAACCTATCCCTCACTCATCTTATCACTCTTTCTTCTTCCGGTTATGCATATATATATACATACGCTCATACAATTATATCGTCACTACTAACACATCACTCACACACACACACACACACACACACGCACACACACACACACACACACACACACACACACAAACACACATAACAAACGTGTACTTTGTGTTACCCAAAACGCTATCTATTTCAGGCCGTAAACAACTGTTCCCAATGGAAAAGAAAAAAAGAAAATGAGACACAAATTCTTTGATGTCGTTCCTTTGGAATAAGATTATCTCCACATCAGTCTGGTGTTTCTACAACTAAACGAGTGTGTGGGTGGTCAGGTAGAGTACTTACGCAACATGGGATTTGACAGAAGATAGAACGTGTTCTATGGCTATAATATTCCCTTGGCATAACTCTCGTTTAATATTACGATTTATTGTTTCTTAGATCAATTCAACTATCTGTCTGGATGTGTTATACCAAGCTGTTCTATCTTATGATGCGTCTATTTCTTTATACATACATACATACATATGTACATACATACGAACATTTATATATATATACACATACATACATATATATATATATATATATATATATATATATATATATATATATATATATATATATATATATATATATATATATATATATATATATATATATATATATATATATATATATATATATATATATATACATATATATTGATAGCTAGATAGACCGGCAGGCAGACAACTAGTTAACTAGGTAGATAGATATCGTTATAGGTAGAATGATAGAGGTTTGTTGGGCGGGGTGCGTGTCTGTTCGTTTTAGTGTTTTGTGCCTATCGTACTGTGTCTTTGTTTATGAATACAAGAACTAGACGTAAAGGATAACGTAATCAATGTTTTTCGAAATATATGGTGTTGATATGTTTATGATCGGTGACTGGTTTGCAGAGTAAACTTTATTTGGTTTTAAATGCATCTGTCTACATGTAAAGGCCATGTGAATGTCTGAATTCATACATATACAGGTAAGTATATATGTTTTTATGCTTGCTATATATATATACGTATATGTGTATGTATATATATATATATATATATATATATATATATATATATATATATATATATATATATATATATATATATATATATATATATATATATATATATATATATATATATATATATATATATATATATATATATATATATATATATATATATATATATATATATATATATATATATATATATATATATATATATATGCGCAGTAGTGTCTGGGTGGTAACTATCTCGCTTGCCAACCACACAGTTCCGGGTTCAGTCTCACGCTTTTGGCACCTTCGGCAAGTGCCTTCTCCTGTAGCCTTGAGCCGACCAAAGCCTTGTGAGTGAAATTTGGTAGATGGAAACTGAAAGAAACCCGTCGCATATATATATGCATACCCCCCCCCCCACACACACACACACAAATATATATATAATCAATCCAAACAAGAACAAGCAAGAAAAAACTAGAACGCAAGGATGTGGAACAAGTAATGTGTTATTGGACTCTCAGGAAAGGAAAGAAAAGAGGATTTCACATTTCGAGCGGAGCTCTTCATGAGTAATATATATATATATATATATATATATATATATATATATATATATATATATATATATATATATATATATATATATATGTATGTATGTATATTTACTAGAAATGTGTTATCAGATAATGCAAGTAGATATTGTATATATACTGTATGTGATGGTGTGTCAATTTATCAGCTTTTCTTTTTGAGCTCTATAAGCAAAAAAAAAAAAAAAAAAAGAAAATCAGAATGTTGTGCATATCTGCTGGCCTTTAGCGATACCCTTAAAACCAGGAACTTTTCAGAACCGCGTTGTACGTCTTGTTATTTATGCATTTCAATATGCTGAATTCCCATTAGACGAAATTTGTATAATCTTGTCCTGCTACACTGCACTTTGTTACATTGATGCCGTACACTTCCCTCTTTCGGATTTTGAATATGTGTTTGTATTTTATTCTCAATATTGCCATTAGTTTCGTTAGTTTTCAACAATTTTACTTCCAACCATGATGGAATTAACTTTTAAATTAATTCTCCAATAAAGTGTATACTGCATACTACTTCTGAAAGTACCCAGAATTCATTCAATACGTTTATGTTTTGTTCTCACAACAATATATTAACAATATAAATATATGATATCTAAATAGATTGATACACTATTATTGAAACGATGAGAGAAATACGAATATTTTAAGTAGATAAAGTAACTTGATAAAATATATTAAACCAGACAGTTGATTCATCTAAGGAACAATAAATGTAAAATGTGAATGGAAATATCTATAGACATGTAACGCCCGCTGTCTTCTATGAAATCTTATGAAAGCCACCCACTCAAAAGATTAGTTGCGGAAAATACAGACTGATATTCAAATAAATGTGTTATTTACCGCAAACTCGATAGTAATTAATATCACACGTAGAGTACATACTATTTCCAGTCATTGTTATCAACTCTAAAGAGAAAAATAACCTCGTTTGGTATGTTGCAAGACAGAATGGAAGAACTCATACCGAAATGCAGATACTTCCTGTTTAGGGCTCACCAGGAAACACACAATCTTTTTTATGAAGCAGAAGATTGACATACGAAAGATCCTTATTTATATAGAAGATAAGAATATTGGAAGCTGAAGGAAGCATATTACTTGGTGTTTTCAAATAATATAATTAGTGTTATAGATTGGTTAATGTCTAGCGCTGACAAAGACAATTGTAAACTTCAGCAAGAAAGACAACTATGCGTTTAACCCCCGAAAATGCTCTTGTTTGTAGCACTCACATTCGCCAAGTTGATTTCTTACTTCATCGATGGAAAAATGGTGTCTATTCTACACGAAGGAAACAATCGATAATCCCAAATTGATACAAAAGCATTCAACCGTGTCATTCTCTGCGAATGCTATCGATTGTCAGTGAAGGAAATAAGAATATGTAGAGCAATTTGGCTATTGCGAGTTGTGCATTTCAGACAACAACTAATAAACAAAGGAGAGAGAAATTAACAGCTTCTTTAAAAGGTACTTTCCATTGAAGGAAGCATCCTTGCTCTGCAATTTCTAGACGGTGTCTGTACTATTAATGATTATTTGCATACCACATTCTGAACGAATACTTGAAATCTTTTCACATCCAAGAATCCAACCACACTACTTAATCAAGATACAATATATTTATCAGATGTAAACACATGGACACGTTTCTATTGTCAATCTGGAAGTGAAACGAAAAGATAACGTGTGAATATGAGCGAAAATAAGAATGAACAGAAAAGAAATGAAATCAGGAGTTGCGTCCTCTTTATGGATATGGATAGGTTTTCATGTGAACGACTGAGTTTGGCTCGAGAATGTGTAAAGTACAACTGCCCAAAATGTTCCATTGTGATAGGCATTAATTATTATTATAATTTTTATTATTATCATTATTATGATTATTATTATTATTGATGCGACGAGCAAGCAGAATCTTTAGCACGCCGGACAAAATGCTTAGCGGCATATCGCCTGTCTTTACGTTCTGAGTTCAAATTCCGCCGGGTCGATAAATTAAGTACCAGTTGCGTACTGGGTTGATCCCCCAAATTTTCAGGCCTTGTGCATATAGTAGAAAGGATTATTATCATTATTATTCATACATTGATTCCATCAATTTTTGGCTAACCGTCGTCCCTTGCCCTACTTTACGTCTGACTAATCTCGAGCTTGCACTTTTTCGCTTTTTTGTGGAAGCGCCGTATTCCACTGGTCAAGCGCTTCATTTAATATAACCATTCAGTGAATGGAGAGCCGGGCATGCAGTGGCTATCGACGTGCAGACAGACGCTGAGGATTCGATATCTCCAGTGCTTGCTTGATGGTGAACCGCTGTGATCGCCGTTTTTCAGGCACGATTTTCCACAGATCGTCCTTTTGTCTGAGCAGCAGTCCTGGTTCAAGTGAAGACAGTGGCAGGGCACCTCGAACCTAGAGTTTTGTCAGGCGCTCGCAGTCCTCTATCAATCGGTCAAAGCGTTCTGTGAAACTTCAGCTCAGGCTTTCTATAGAGGGCTATTGGAATGCAAGTGCAACGACGTTGTTTTGAAGATTCTGGGCGTTGTTGAGAAACAGTACGCTTTCTGGTCTGGGGAACTTTCGGGCCGGGACCTATATATAACTTCCAGAAATACTTAGTTGGCTGTGCTGTCGAGGGTCATTGCTGGTTCGTGATAAAATCTACTGTCATGGAAGTGTCGTCAGCTGGGTTTGTCCGAGCTGCACACAGACCGGCGAAATTATTCTGCTCGCTCTCGGCCATCGCCTAACCATTGGTGACTTGTGAGCTTATGTCGAACAACTGCTGTTGCATGTAGGACGGGTCCATCTATAAGCTGAGTCTTTCGTGGAGATCACCTCGTTGCCTTCCTTTTGCCGGCGATGACAGGCAGTGTTTCTATGTCATAGCGAAAAAGGTTGTGTGGTGATCAAGGTTGAAAAGTTCTGAAATCAGACACTTTCGGTTTGGCCAAGCCTTCCTCAACTTTAAAGTGAGGTCGGAGAGTAAAGTGATGCTACCCAGCAATTTTGTTAAAACGTAGGTAAATATAGCACGAAAGAGCAGAGTAAACTGCTTCCTCTAAGCATGCGTCACTAGAGCAAAAGTAAATGAAATAGAGAAGGAAAATGTCATAAAGGTTAGGACGGTCCTAGGTTTTGTGGAGTTTCCACAAGTAGTCCTTGGAAGTCTCCCTCTCATGGGTGTTTAATTGCTCCAATTTAATTGTTATTTTGCTTTCAGGCGTTTCAATCCCACTCTATTTCTTATACCAACCTCAATCATTTATACGAACCTTCAGTTGTGAGGTCAAATACTTCCAAGGGTGACTGAGTCTTTCATGACAGTTGAGTGGTGAGGTCGATGTTATCTATTCTCCGTAACTTCAAAATACTGGCCTTGTGCGAAAATTCGAAACCATTATTATTATTATTATTATTATTATTATTATTATTATTATTATTATTATTATTAGTATTAATAATAATAATAATATTGCTGTTGTTATAACGAAGTCGAGCCTTACTTGTGGAGAGCAATCTGTTTACCTACACGGATGAGGACTAATCCAATCGTTTTCTTATCTGCGTGAGCATCTCGGGCATCCCGTCTACTTCATTTCCGTGCGAGTATAGTTAATCTCGAACCGGTAATGACCATCGGTAGCATTGGCTGTCTACGTGTTTCAAGAAATTGTCCTTATCAATTTCCAGCCAGAACTCTTCCCAAGCAGACCCTCTGGTTTTCGTCGATGACTAGTTT
Source organism: Octopus bimaculoides (assembly GCF_046866305.1). Classification (NCBI taxonomy): domain Eukaryota; kingdom Metazoa; phylum Mollusca; class Cephalopoda; order Octopoda; family Octopodidae; genus Octopus; species Octopus bimaculoides. Next base: position 102,169,068 of record NC_142933.1, read on the forward strand.
CTCTTAGAACACTATTGCTCTCGCCAACCACTTTTTTCTATAAATTTCTGAAATCGAAGCTTCTGTGACAACAGTAGCTGACTTCTAGACTGCAGTGTGCATCTAAGGAAATTCTATGTGCCTACTTGACTATATTCTAGGTGCCAGGAGCAAGTTATTATAAACGGAACAACAATCCATAAACAGGAATGTTATACAATATTTTCAAATATGTTAAATCGGTTTTTGTTATAAAATTTAATTAAAATGAATAATTAAAAGTGAAATAATCAAGCGACATTTAAATTTAATGAAGAAGGAACTCTTACATACTCTTTCATGTCCACTTATAAGTTAGAACTATACCATTTCACAATGTTCTTACTCGTAATATTAAAAGAACTGAATTACGTCGTGAAGTCTTACATCTTGAGTATTTTGCTTCATTTCCTTTTAAGTATATTTTATTCAGGGTTTCTTCCTCATTTTTTCCTCATCTTAGACAGACTTCCACAAATGTTTCATAGTGTTGTTTCTTTTATGTCACATGACAATGTATGAATGCTAGCGAGGTGTGAGTTATTGCTCCTTAATTTTCAGGATCTCGCACTTCAACTAGAAGACTAGGATATAAATAGATGATTTTGCCCATTATCGCACCGGACATCGAATTTATGATTGGTAACACTGTTGAAAGAGTAACCTCTGAAACCTTGCCGTTGTCCTGACTTTTGCAATTTTCTTTTTTGCTGGCCCTAACAGAAATCCATCAGGTGACCGGCACTACAACACGCATAAGAGCTAGCTGCTTAGATTTGAGCCAACAATATTTAGCATCGTAACCATCTCGTCTTTGGATATGTTGACATTTTTCTACACATTTCCTACGAACGATAACAGCTAGGCGTTTCTTTTTCCAGAAAATCTCCACGCTCAGCAAAGTAAGTATGCAAAAATACGTGAATTTGCTTCTTTCTCACTTTTGAATAAATGATTTCGGTGAAGAAGAAAAGAAAACAAAAATTTTTTTTCAGTTTTTTTTTTTTTGATTTTCATTATTCTTTATTTTTAACCAGGTTGTAAATGCTCAAATTACGTTACTGGTAACATTAGCACAAATAAAACAACTGATTTTTTGTTCGTTACTGACATTGTTTGACAACATGTGTGTGTCTGTGCACGCTGATTCTCTTGGTACATGTATCTTTATGTTGTGCACATTTGAGCTTACGGATATTAAATTTTGACAGTCTCTACTTGTGATTGTATGCGTTTGTTTCTTGTTACTTCACTCGTTTTTAATTTTTAGAAAAAAATTTTCTATTTTATCTCCTCTTATTAATTTGTTTTTGTGTTCAAAATTTTTAATGACAGTAATTTTGTGAAGGGCCATATCCAGTACTGGTCACACTTCTTTCTCCTTACTCCGACTGCATCTCTTGAGCAAACAAGCTATGTTCAACATGATTTAAACTGAATGAGATTGTTCTGGTATTGTGTTATTTTTGTTCTACCCTTTTGAAATATGAGATGCTTAAAACAATCCAGAATGCAAATATTCTCCTTCAGTAAAATTGGTTAACTATCTAAATATTCTAGGACAGTTCTCAAAACATTTGCGCACAGGACAAGGAAACCAACGAAAAATAACAACAATAACAACGACGATAATGATGATGAAGATGATGATGATGATGATAATAATATTAATCTTTTTTTTACTATAGGCACAAGACCTGAAATTTGTGGGGATGGATAATCGATTACATCGCCCCCAGTACTTAACAGGTAATTATTTTGTCGACGCCCAAATGAACGAAATGCAAGAACGATATCGACAGAATTTTGACTTCGAACGTTCCATACTGCTAAGCATTTCACCCGGCGTGCCAATTATTCTGCTAGCTCACCGTTTTATATATTAATAATAATAATATTATAATAATAATAATAATAATAATAATAATAATAATAATAATAATAATAATAATAATTATAATAATAATAATAATAATAACAAAATACA
>NC_142933.1:102178572-102186072 GCF_046866305.1 Octopus bimaculoides
TGTTTAGCCCCTTGTGGGCAATAAAGAAACAAGAAACATTAGCATGCCTTTGTCTGTTCTTGTTTGTCCCCTCTATGTTTAGCCCCTTGTGGGCAATAAAGAAATAAGAAACGTTAGCATGCATTTGTCTGTTCTTGTTTGTCCCCTCTATGTTTAGCCCCTTGTGGGCAATAAAGGAACAAGAAACGTTAGCATGCCTTTGTCTGTTCTTGTTTGTCCCCTCTATGTTTAGCCCCTTGTGGGCAATAAAGAAATAAGAAACATTAGCATGCCTTTGTCTGTTCTTGTTTGTCCCCTCTATGTTTAGCCCCTTGTGTGCAATAAAGAAATAAGAAACGTTAGCATGCCTTTGTCTGTTCTTGTTTGTCCCCTCTATGTTTAGCCCCGTGTGGGCAATAAAGAAACAAGAAACGTTAGCATGCCTTTGTCTGTTCTTGTTTGTCCCCTCTATGTTTAGCCCCTTGTGGGCAATAAAGAAACAAGAAACGTTAGCATGCCTTTGTCTGTTCTTGTTTGTCCCCTCTATGTTTAGCCCCTTGTGGGCAATAAAGAAACAAGAAACATTAGCATGCCTCTGTCTGTTCTTGTTTGTCCCCTCGATATTTAGCCCCTTGTGGGCAATAAAGAAATAAGAAACGTTAGCATGCCTTTATCTGTTCTTGTTTGTCCCCTCTATGTTTAGCCCCTTGTGGGCAATAAAGAAACAAGAAGCGTTAGCATGACTTTGTCTGTTCTTGTTTGTCCCCTCTATGTTTAGCCCCTTGTGTGCAATAAAGAAATAAGAAACATTAGCATGCCTTTGTCTGTTCTTGTTTGTCCCCTCTATGTTTAGCCCCTTGTGGGCAATAAAGAAACAAGAAACGTTAGCATGCCTTTGTCTGTTCTTGTTTGTCCCCTCTGTGTTTAGCCCCTTGTGGGCAATAAAGAAATAAGAAACGTTAGCATGCCGGGCGAAATACATGGCGGTATTTCGTCTGTCTTTATGCTGTGCGTTCAAATTCCGGCGAGGTCGACTTTCATTTGCATCTTTTAGGTGTCGATAAATTCAGTACCAGTTGAATACTGGCGTCCATCTAATCGACTGGCCCCCTCCCTCAAAATGTCGGGGTTTGTACCTCGAGTAGAAAGGAATGTTAAATATTTGACATGCATTTGACTATGATAGAATATGTGCACATGTTTAACGCTTTTTAACAAATATAGTAAATCATGGTTACCAGATTTAACAGTCATCTCCAGGAAATTTGCTTAATTTTTCCTAGGACCAAGCTGCAGATATTCGTTCACGTACTTCCTGTGGTGAATGCGGGAGTTAAATTTCTAGGAAATTTCATGAAACCGTACTTGTCTTGTGTATCTACATTACGTAAGCTTAGTGCGTAAAAACAAAAATATGGAAAGCTTCACAAACATAGCACTGTAAATGATTAATACGTTAAGTACATGTATATATCATACAAGCTGAAAGAAGTGAGAGAAAAAGAGATAAAATGCGTTAGAAGTATAAAAAACATTTTATGGGGGGAAAAAACATTAAAAAATATTTTATGTCACTTTTAATTTAAGCGCATTTGAATTGAAAGTAAAAAAAAACGTGGGAAGAAAATAGTGATGAAAGTGTCACAAAAATGAAGAAACTTTATATAAATGCGTCAAAATTGTGCGTAGTAAAGCATAATATCAGAAGAAAATGTAAATCATTAATTAAAATGAATAAGTTGAATTAAAAATATCCAACTGTTGTAACTATAGACTCAATATTAAATAGTTGCGTTGCAAAACGCATCGTGACGAAGAAAAAACGTTATCACAGTTATATTGATATCACAGTTATATTGAACGTGATGTTATAAAATAATTTATCAAGACATAAGTACAAAAATTAAAGCTATATCTTCGAAGAAAGACACACATACACACAGACACACACACACATGCACGTATAGATATGAAACAGTAGCAATCGTTAGTGAGTTTCTAGAGAGTCATACTATTTTAGACATGTTTAAAAAACGTAGACTTCGATATAAAGCAAGTAGAAGTAGTCATTAAGTGCAAAGCGTTCAGCTGACAGTAGGTGTCATCATGACCATCCCGATTTTGTATCAGGGCGACTATGTGTAAATGTAAGGCGAAATGCTCAGCGTTATTTCGCCGGTTTTTACATTCTGAGATCAAATTCCGCAGAGGTCGACTTTGCCTTTCATCCTTTTCGTGGTCGATAAATTAAGTACCAGTTGCGTACTGGGATAGGATCTAATCGACTGGCCCGCACCAGCAAAACTTCGGGTCTTGTGTCTAGAGTAGAGAAGAATGTGAACATGCAAGTGACCAGGTCGTAGACAGATCGAAGATAATTTATATACACCCTTTAAGGCGGTGTTCCAGTATGATGGAAGAACAATATATATATATATATATATATATATATATATATATATATATATATATATATATATATATATATTTATTTATGTGTTTCAGCCAAGTGGCTGCGGTCATGCTGGTGCACCACCGTGATTTTCACGTTCCTTGCATGGCTCTTCTCCTCCACCTGACATGGTCCAATCGAGAGTTTTGATGGCCCGTCTGGTGTATAAGAGAATTTGACATAGCTGCCCTAAGCTGCGTCTCATTACGAGCCATTGGTTCGTCTGGTATCGTGGACAGGAAAGTGTCAAGTTTTGTCTTGAAGACCTCCGCACCCATGTCTTGCATGTCTCTCAAATGTTTTGGCAGGGCATTGAAGAGCTGAGGTCCTCTGAAACCGAGGCTGCTGCAGTATCTCGTTCTTATGTGAGATGCAGTGGACGGTACCTTTGGCATCATATATATGTATACAGGCGCGCATATATATACACTTAACTTAGACCAAGGAATAAAAGTTTAGTGAAGTCGTTTCTGTGTGTATTCGGGAGACTGAAACGTGTCATGAATCAATCACGCTGTATTTATTGATCTGTCAAACTCCTTTACCTCAAGCCCTTCCTTTTTTCTTTATATTCATTTGTTTTAAATCTGTTTTACTATTTTCAGTACGATGTTTCATATTGATTATATTTTTTGTCACTATTTAATATCAAGGTGAAGTACAATGTAGGAAAAAATGGAATAGCTGAATAAGACTAGAACATATAGACACAATGTATGATGGATTGATCGATCTAAATATATTATAACCGTTACCTCCTATGAATTTCAGCACTGCACACCTTTCCAAACACACAGTAAACTCCACCAATGGAATAATTAGCAGTCAACGATTGAGACAGCAGAAATCATTATCATGTTGACATTCGCTATTATTGTTTAATCGGAAATAGCTATAACACTCGTATATTTTTAATTACCTGTTATAATTATGGTATCCTGGCAATTAGGCTTCTTTTCCGAAATCTCCTTTCAGATGGAGGAGCAATCAATCTGAGAGGAAATGAATTATGAGAGCCAGACAAAGTATTGACCTTGAAACCGAATTGGTTTTATATCGTCTCGTTTATCATTTAGTACATAGGTTAAAATCGGTTTCATGTAGAGACTTATACGTACGCCTGTATGTATATGTACACACACACACACATACATACATATATATGCATGCATTTTTTATGTATATATATATATATATATATATATATATATATATATATATATATATATATATATATATATATATATATATGTGTGTGTGTGTGTGTGTGTGTGTGTGTGTGTGTGTGTGTGTGTATTATATATATGTTAATGTATATATATGCATTATATATACATGTGGATGTGTATGAGTGTGTATATATATATATATATATATATACGTATACACATACACATATCGTCTGCTTGTCCCTTCGGACAGTTACCACGTTGTGCTTTGCAGTAATCCTAGAATACAGTTTTCTAGTAACCTTTGTATGTCTCGTGCATCATATTGAAACACGCTATTTTCCTGTAATTCTCGGTTGCATGCATTTCCTAGATGTGAGCAACTGGTGTAATTCGAGCAGTTGTTAGTCTGTAAGTTACATGAGGGTTATTCTTCATTATGATATCTTGCTTTGCTTTTTTATTGCGTTTTCTTTTTGATAGGGAAGCGAATCTTCACCACCAGGCCAATCCTAGCCGCTAACTACACTAAGAAGCGACAGTCAGGTCTCTCCCAAATAATTTTCTCGTCAATGATATTGCAACAACTGTCAGCAGAGTTCCATTATCAGGAATCAAATTTTCGGTCGAGACATGTGCAGAGGGTTAACTTCGCATCTGTCCTAACTACATTTCATCACAGTTGTTGGTTTACATTACAGATGAACCGCTACACAGATACAAAAACAAACAAACAAACAAAACAAAACTTCAGTTCATCCGGGGCTGAATCTTTTAAGACGTTGCAGGTATGCTCTTCTATTCACCAATATGCATCTCATAGGCTTTCATTCAAATTGAGTATGGATAGTGTAACGTGGTAGTAGAGCTTTACGAGAGTAGAGGCATTCCGCTCGTAATTCGAGAGAGGGTGTTAGAAAAATTTGGCTTACACATTACATTCTCCTGTCACAATTCCCCATTGACATTTAGAATTATATTATAAATTCCGTATGGCTGTTATTGTGAGTATCATTTACTTCGCTAATTACCATAGCGTCTAATTGTCCACTATTTATTATTGATTCTGTCGATGTATATCTGGAGAAAGATCGTTTAGGCTACGTTATTCTCTTTCTTGTCTTGACAGATCTCCATTTTTTCCCCTGTGTTGGTGAATGCTTATCGAGGCACAACAGAGTTGGAGATGGTTATATAGATATTCCCTTCACATCATGTCGTTAGAATGACTCTCAGCTTGTGAGGTAATTGTCTTTTAAGCAATTTTTTAGTTACGGAGATAGCTAAATTGTGTTTATATTTTATTTCTAATTGTTCCTTCAGTTATTCATATTTTTCACTCATCATTACTGTTTCTTGATCTTTTTTCACTCTACGTAATGACAGCACGAACTTATCAATGTCTTCTTATCGTATTTTTCGAGAAACTTGTTTACTGTTTTCACTTGAAGAAACATTCTCTAATCTTGATAGACCTTTATTAAATGTGATATTCTTTCATTTTTTCTAGGCAAGTAGTAGACATTTTTTTCCGTGGAAAAAATTGTTTTTCACGTCTCTTTTAAAACCTATATGCGCAGATTGATATAAAACATCGTGGGATCTTATCAAGTTAGTTTATAGAATTAATTGAGCTATTAGTTCACAGGTACACAAAACTTCTACATAGCTTTCCCAACCTGTGATAGCTGACCCCAGTCACATCTCCAGCCCTGGGGAATATAGTAGTAATTGTGATTGCTAATTAGTAATATATTTTCCTTGCTTATAATTTGCTAGGATATTCCCATAACAATACAGAAAAATACAGCCCGAGGAAGAGAATTAATTTTCGTTTTCTGAGCCTTCAACTTATGGCAACATTTCTAGGATAAAGTATTCATTATAAGGAATACACAAACATCTATATTTCTATATATATCTTCATACACACAAACACAAACTACGCGCGCACACACACATGGATATATCCAATCAAAATCGTAGATTTCTTGACGTCTACTCTGTATCATTTTGTTTGCTTGAGCCTTAATTCTCCGCATATTTTACCTCTGATATGCGAAATTCTCAGTCAGCGTATTAAAATTTCGGTTTTTTTACTGCAGAAGAATTAGAATACTTCTGTGTCTGTCCTACGAGTAACACTTAAGGATTTAATGCAGTTTTCATTATATATATACAAATATATATATATATATACACGAATGTGTATATATATATATATATATATATATATATATATATATATATATATATATATATATATATATACATATATATATATATATAATACATACATACATATGTATACATTCTTTTACTCTTTAACTTGTTTCATTCATTTGACTGTGGCCATGCTGAAGCACCGCATTTACTCGAGCAAATCGACACCATGACTTATTATTTGTAAGCATAGTACTTATTCTTTCGGGCACTTTTTGCCGAACCGCTAAGTTACGGAGACGTAAACTTACCAGCATCGGTTGTGAAGCAGTGTATGCAATGAAAGCCATATGTGTTTCAGTAAGACTCAACGCTGTCACACATGACTCTAGTAACACAAGAACGGATGGCTGAAAAGTTTCATGATCACATAACACCCTAACATTTCTCAGATCTTAATCCATTAGACCATTATATGTGGATCGTTACTGAGAGAGAGGTCAATGAACACGCCCCTAACACCAAAGATCCTATGAAACTGCCATGTTCAGAATAATGTCCAAAATGAACCAGGAGCACTTGTAGATGATTTAGATCTTATATAGAAACAGTTGTTGAAACTGAAGTTGCTTTATTGAATAACATTGTAGAAAACAAGTCTTATTTTAACCACATAACACTTTTCTTAAATAATGTTATTATATATCTGTTATATATATATATATATATATATATATATATATATATATATATATATATATATATATATATATATACATATTCATTTACACCCCCCCACACACACATATATATATATATATATATATATATATATATATATATATATATATATATATATATATATATATATATATATATATATATATATATGAGTCTGTTTAGGTTGGTATGAGAAGCCCTAGAATGCTTAAGGAAGTCAATAACTCAGTTTCTCTTTTATATTTCCTGAAATGCACATAAATACGAGTATGAATACATGATGAAATATCATGCACTTTTGTATGTACTTTAGTTGGATTTCTTTAGATTAAGAATGATGGAAAGAAGAGTTTCTTTTAATGAAGCAAATTTATATCTTATTCAACGGTGAGCGGCAACATAGAAAATACATCTTTTCTTTTAATCATCACTTCAGCAAACGTGTTATAGTATACACAGTTTGAAAGGTATTAACACTTAAAAAGAAAAAAGGCAAACATTTCCATGAAACTGCAAACATCACAACATTAAAGTATATTCAACTTCAATTAAGACTGTATGAAAAATTTTAACATTAGAATAACGACCACCTTTCTATATTCAAATATAATTTTTCAAATTTTTCAACCTTAGAGAGTCCATTATCCCAAAATAAGTGGAAAAGAGAGAGAAAAAAAGTAGAAAGAGGAAAGTTAATGTTTAGGCACAGAAATATCAGATTTCTTTTGTTGAGACAGGAGGCCAACATTCCATATAAAGTGTGTGTAAGTTCTTGCTGATCAACAATTATAGAGAAATTTATTTCCATTTGCAGGTTGCATTATAAGATACTACCGTTTTAATATGAATCACGAAGGGCTATTTGTCTTTGATCTGTCACCAATAAATTATTGGGAATTTATGGCATTAAAAAAATAATAATTGGTAGATTTTTTTTTTAATGTATTTTTATGAATAGTAATCTTCGCAAACTTGTGTACATAGTTGCCCGCAAATATGTATGTTTAAATGCATACA